>NC_060071.1:104522726-104825756 GCF_922984935.1 Meles meles
TAATCCCACTCAAATTCCACACTCAAAGCCAGTTGCTCTCCCACCTTATCACGGGTTAAAGAAAGAAATCACACTTATCAGCATGAATACCTTTGCCTCTATGATGCAAGAGAACAAATGCTTTCCAGTAGTCACAAAACAGAGTGGGAAAGCTCTAAATCAAGTCTACTGTTTTCTGGCTTCAAAATCCATGCTAAAAACTGCAGTTAAATTTCTGCTACTAAAACAGACTTCCTAAAACAGGTGAGAATCCTGGCAACTGCATTGTACCGAGCACTTCCTAAGTATCCGCACTTTACCAATGATATCCCTACGCCTCAGAAAAGCCAAGCAGGCTGGCTACAGGTTACTTCTTGAGAAGTTAAGCAAATCCCTCAGGGTCACAAAAGCAGTCAGTGCAGGCAGAAGCAGGACTCGAACCCAGGTCTATATGATAAACAGCGTTAGTGCTCTTAACTATGCTCCTCCAACCATCTACACACAACCACTGCGATTCATGGAACCCAAGGCTGGCGTCTCTTGGTTTTTCCTGGAGCCACTTCCCTGAAATCTAGCCAACCTCTCCAGAAGAGAAGGCATGGAAGCAGGACCGATGAATTCTACAAATACAAGATCCGGATTCCAGGTCCACTTCCGCAGCTTACTGGCTCTGCAACTTTGGGCAAAGAGAACTTAACCACCGAGGTCTCACTTTCCTCACTTAATACAGTAAAGATCATTGCTCAGCTCGCAGGGACCTGGAAGGCGGTGGGCGCTCAGGCTTAAGTATTATGCAAATGTGGGTTACCTTTACTCCTCCTTACCACCACGAATTCAAAAGCCCGTGGTTTTTCTCAGCCTCCCCTCCGCGCGCCTCTCCCAAGAGTTCCGCAGCCACTTCCTCCTCACGCCTTTCTCCCCTCCACTCTTGCCTCGTAGGGAGGATCGGACTTGGGTGCCCAAACTCTGGCGACGTTTCTTTCCTTCCGACTCTGGGCACGAGAGGTTGAGTCTCCTCGGGGCCGGCGCGTCAGCGTGGAGATCTTTGCGCGGCTGCCGCGGGATCCACGATGTCAGTGCGCGGTGCGCACGCGGGCGCGTGGCCCGCCCCGAGAGGCGGGGTGTGATCGGAGGGTTTAGATAGGAGGCGCCGACCGTGAGGAACACCCCAGCGTCCGTGGAGCTGCCTCTGCGGCGCAGCCTCCTGTCCGGAGCCGCGCGCGGAGCCGCCGGGGGTTCCCACACGCAGACGCCGGGGCCTTGGCCCTCCAGCAGCCTCGCTCCTGCCCGCCGCGAGGCCCGCCATGCGGCCGCCGCTCTACCGCTGTCACAACGCCACCTCGGTGGAGAAGGGCAACTCGGCAACAATGGGCGGGGTGCTCTTCAGCGCGGGCCTCCTGGGCAACCTGCTGGCCCTCGGGCTGCTGGCGCGCTCGGGGCTGGGGTCGTGCCCACCGCGCCCGCCGCCCTCGGTCTTCTACGTGCTGGTGTGCGGCCTGACGATCACAGACTTGCTGGGCAAATCCCTCGTGAGCCCCTTCGTGCTAGCCGCCTACGCGCAGAACCGGAGCCTGTGGGGACTGGCGCCCGCGTCGGGCAGCTCCCTGTGCCAAGCCTACGCCTTCTTCATGTCCTTCTTTGGGCTTGCCTCGACGCTTCAGCTCCTGGCCATGGCCCTGGAGTGCTGGCTGTCCTTGGGGCACCCCTTTTTCTACCGACGGCACATCACCCTGCGCCGTGGCGCGCTCGTGGTGCCGGTCGTGGGCGCTTTCTGTCTGGCTTTCTGCGCGCTGCCCTTCGTGGGCTTCGGGAAGTTCGTGCAGTACTGTCCCGGCACCTGGTGCTTCATCCAGATGGTGCACGAGGAGCGCTCGTTGTCGGTGCTGGGCTACTCGGTGCTCTACGCCAGCCTCATGGCGCTGCTGGTCCTCGCCATCGTGCTGTGCAACTTGAGCGCCATGCGCAACCTCTACGAGATGCACCGGCGGCTGCGGCGGCGCCCGCGCTGCGGCACTCGGGACCGCGCCGAGCCGGGGCCCTACGACCGGGAGGCGGCCGCGCAGCCTCTGGAGGAGCTGGACCACCTGCTGCTGCTGGCCCTCATGACCGTGCTCTTCACTATGTGCTCCCTGCCTTTAATAGTGAGTCCCTTCGCGCCGACGCGGCCGGGCGGGAGGGAAGGGTGGAGCGTGTTGGACGCCGCGCAGGAGGAGCTGCGCCCTCGGCCGCGACGGTTTGTAGTGGCGCTCCCCAGATCCGGTTCCCTCCACAGCCCCGACGACACAGAACCGAATTTGTTGAGCCCGAACAGGGAAGGGGAAGACCGAGTCTGCTGGTGTCTTCCTAGCCCCGCAAAACTTCTCCGGTTAGCAGCACCCCCTCCTCTCTTCTAACCTTTGGGAAGATCTCGGGGTCTTTTTTGCGCCTCAGAATTTGGTTCCTCCTTGGCAGTAGGAGTCCTTTCTTTCCCCGTGGCTAGGTAATGTTTTATTTCTTAGACCCGCCCATGATTTTAATGGCATCAGATATGGGCTAAGGTACTTGGTAGTTTTCCCCCAGGTATCGACGTGGAAAGAGAGTAAGAGAAGGTGTGATCATGCCAGGGTGATTCGCACAGGTGACGACTAAAGATAGATTTAAGATTTAGTTTTAAACACTCTTACGGAAACTTTGAGGAGTGGCGGCTGCTGTTCCTGGTGCTGCCGCCGCGGAGAATGATGGCAATACGGGCGGAGAGGCTGTTTGGACAGGCAGGTGTGTAGGTACGGTTCAGCCAGGGGTTTCGTTTTGATAACCTGCCTTGACAGGTCTTGTGTCTGTCTCGTCTAGCGAGGTGACATGAAAGTCATTATCTCGGGTTTCAGTTTACAAACGGGGGTGGTGGTGGAGATTGAATTACTGAGGCGTTTTGAAGGCATCTCCTGCTGGGGTCCCGGCCAAGACTTCAGGCAGCCGCTGATGCTGAGTCTTTTTGAGGGTTGCTCCTTTCCCCAGCCCCAGTGTACTTGTTCAGTATGAACAACATTTAAATAAATTCATTGCCAGTTCAGCGCCTTTGAACGCTGAGACTTCTGTGAATAGAAATGTTAAGTTTCTTATGGCAATGTAGCAATTTTGGATGTCAATTTCAAGGTTGGATAAAGGTGAAATACAAACATTTTCCTTATACGAAGCCCTTGATATGTGGGAGAAGAGTTGTTTGTAGCATCATCATGCAGGGTTAAGATCAGAATTACCAAAAATGTACAAATCTATATTTCTATGTATAGAAAAGATACTGACGTAGATATTTAGCAGTGGTTCTCAAACTTTAGCTTGCTGGGAATCACCAGCCAGGCTGGTTGGGCCCCACCCTCTAGAGTTTCTGATTCAGGTATTTTTGAAGGATTTTTAAAAAATGATTTTATTTATTTATTTGACACAGAAAGAGAGATCACAGGTAGGCAGAGCAGCACGCAGAGAGAGAGGGGGAAGCAGGCTCCCTGCTGAGCAGAGAGCCTGGATGTGGATGTGGGGCTTGATCCCAGGACCCTGAGACCATGACCTGACCCAAAGGCAGAAGCTTAACCCACTTGAGCCACCCAGGTGCCCCAGGATTCTTATTTTTAACAAGTTCCCAGGTGAGGTGAAAAGCAGCTGGTCCAGGGATCTTATCTTGGCAAACTGCAGCCCACAGTCCAAATTCATCCTACTGCTGTTTTTGTATAGTGAAAGAAATTAAGAATAGTTTTGGCAAATGAATCAATTTTGCAATCAATTTGATGATAGTGTACAGGAACAGGAACTCTAAGCCCCAATTAACTCAAATACTATTTCAAGAAAAAAAAAGGTTTTGGTTTTTCTTCATAGTAGATATGAATTACCCCCCAAAAGTACTTAATTAATTTTTTAAAGATTTTATATATTTATTTGCCAGAGAGAGTGTGAGCACAGGCAGCAGAATGGCAGGCAGAGGCTGAGGGAGATGTGAGATGTGGGACTCGATCCCAGGACGCTGGGATCATGACCCAAGCCAAAAGTAGCTGCTTAACCAGCTGAGCCGCGCAGGCGTCCCAAAAGTGCTTAATTATTATTACATTTTAAATTTCATCAATGAAAGTTGTGGAAATGTGTTTTCGCTCTTTTTCTAAAAGTACCTACCAAATATTCACCATTTGCCCTTCTTGGGCTCTTTACAGAGAATGTTTGCAGACCTCTGCTCTAAACTCATAGCCTTACTTACCTATGCTGTGAAAAAGCAGACAGTAGCCAAATGCATGGATATTATGTCCTCAGTTTGAATGCTTTAGTAATAATAATGCAGAAAAGAACATAATAGAGCATAATACAAGAGCATTGCATTTGGACATGTCTCTCAGGGGACTTGAATAACTAACTTATAGGGAATTGTGAAGATGGAAGGAAATAATGGATTTGAAAATGATTTTATAAAGAACTATAACATTCCAAAGATATGCAATGCAGATAGCATTCTTTACAGGAACTATAACTTTCTAGAAAAGATAATGGCTTTAACATAATACATGGGTTTGAATTAGCCTTTCTCCCTTATTAACTGTGACAGTGACTTATTTATCTTTTCTAACCTCAGTTTTATTTATTTTTTTAAAGATTTTATTTATTTATTTGACAGAGAGTGAGACAGCGAGAGAAGGAATACAAGCAGGGGGAGTGGGAGAAGGAGAAGCAGTCTCCTCGCTTAGGCTATATATGAAGGGAGAAAACAACCTTAAAAAGAAACCTTGCTCATAGCATGAATATTGTATTTCATTACACTAATGAAAAGTGTGTTGGGGTTTGATTTTTTAAATTAATTTTGCTATAATGCTGCATTAGAGCAAGATACTTCCCCAAATTGAATTTTCAAATTTCCACCTTGAAAACTTTCTCAGGAAGAAAATACAGAGAATATGGGATCAGCTTTAGAAGCTGTTTGCAGTACATTCTCTAATGCATAAAACATATTTTCATCAAAATTAATTTTACCTTAGAGACCTACAACGTATTGGAGGTTGGTAGGGGAGCGGGGACAGATGAGAGAGGGATCTAATGATAGATTGGACAAAATAGCTTGAGAAGTTGACAAGCCAGGAGAAGATAAGTATGAGCTTGTGTAATTGCATGTATCCAAATCCATGGAGTCAGAGACGTGATGGAGGACATCCTGCGTGTGGTGAGATGACTCATGTATGTATTTCATTCAGGTGGGCAAAAAGAATGGGTGGATGCTCCTTTGGAAGGAAACTGATAGAGGTATGTAAGGGATGGTGGGCAAGCCATGGGCCCAGGGAAAAGGGTTGAAACTGGATTTAAAGGGCTAGGGCAGAGGATGAGGTCTAGGGTGTTGTGATGGATGAACTGGGTGGAAGGGGCATTAGAATCCAGAGAGCTCTCCTCAGCAGGAATGTCCAGCTGCATGAGTCTCAAGCAAATTGACAACAGCAACATTTTTTTCATGGACTCTCAGATCCAGTAGAGGGAGCTCTTCTCACACCAATTCCCTGTGTAAATTGAACTACTTTAAACATGTAGGGTGTATATTCTGAGGTTATTCACTAATCTAGCCATCTTTTATAGGAGCAGTTTATAAAGTGTGTTCTAGAGGATAGTATTGAGTAACAGAGGTTTTTTGAAAGTCTAAATTATGTTCACGTTGATAACTTTTTCAGAATTAATAGAATATGTACTTAGATCACTGTCATAAATGAATTAATTTCTGTCACATTTTTAGTAAACTCTAAAAATAAAAATAAAATTAAAAACCCAGGTGTAGAACAATACACTTCTAATATAAATCAGGTGACTTGAAAGTACAGATAACCTAATTATATGCAATAGAATTGACATGGATATATAGTACATAGAAATAGAATGATTCTAGTTATGTAGATGTCATTTCATTACTCAGATCCCAACTAATCAAGTATTCTGAAATAGTTGGAATTGTTTTAGGCTGCCCTCCACTTTCAAGAGGAAGGAGAAAATGTAAAAACAAACTTATATGAAGTATTTGCTTTTTAAATCAGCTTTAGTGTAGAGCCTATTGTCAGTTAATCAAATTCAGCATGTAGCTGGTACCTACAACGTTCAAGACACTATAGTTCATTGTGGGGATGTAAAATAAATAAAATATCACATCTGCCCACCAAAGCTGAATACTGGGTGAGGGATGGAGTGATTGGGGCCATAAGAGAGTTTAGAGAAGAAAAGGAGTCACTACTAATTGATAAAATAGCAAATTTTGAGTTCTTATTATGTGCTGGAACCTGTTGTCAAGGTCTTACTCATACCATCTTATTCAGACTTCTAACAGTTACGAAAGTAAGATAGGTACAGTTTTCCCTATTGTGTAGATGAGGAAATGGAATAACTTGCCCAATTTCACACAGCGGGTGAGAGGATTTCATCCAACCCCATAGTCATACTCTAAAGTTAATGGGCTTAGCCACTACCTCAAAGAGGCTTTGAAGGGCATAGTATTTGAGACAGACCTTGAAAGGAGCTAGGATTCGCGCATATAAAATCCAAAAGATTTTAAAGTAAAATGTTCAGTTTCGACGTCTGTGAAATGGGGATAACAATCATCCTTACTTCAGAGAATTTTTGTAAGGGTGAAAAGAAGTTTTTTTTTTGTTTGTTTGTTTTTTGTTTTTAAAGATTTTATTTATTTATTTGACAGAGAGAGATCACAAGTGGGCAGAGAGAGAGAGGTGGACGCAGGCTCGCTGCCGAGCAGAGAGCCCAATGTGGGACTCGATCCCAGGACCCTGAGATCATGACCTGAGCCGAAGACAGAGGCTTAACCTACTGAGCCACCCAGGCACCAAAAAAGAAATTTTTAAAATAAAATGCTCAGAACTGTGCATGGATATAGTAAGCTCTACATGGGCACTAGCTATTATTATTAGTAATATAATCAATGATGATGGGAGAGGGCATTCAGATATGAATACATCTTTTTTTTTAAGATTTTATTTATTTGAGAGAGAGTGTGTGAACACAAATGGGGGGAAGTGCAAAGGGAAAGGGAAAGAGACAAGCAGACTCCCTGCTGATGGGGAATACAACACGGGGCTCGATCCTAGGACCCTGAGATCATGACCTGCACCCAAGTCAGAGGCTTAACCGACTGGGCCACCCAGGTACCCCATAAGTATATCTTCTTAATGGGAATTATATCTTCTTAATGGGAAGGAGATGGGAATATCGGAGCCTACTGAAATGCTCTATAAAAATGAGAGCACAAGGTAAGGAACAATTATGGGAAAACACATCTCATATTCCTTAACTGCCCCAAATGGGTCTGGTCTGGACAGTTATTCATATCCCCTTCCACAGATGTTGAGTTTACATATTTTCTGTCCCATTAGAGCCCATTTTGTCCCATTATGGATTTAGAATCTCAGTAAGCGTGGGGACTGGAATGGTTGGCCTCCAACAGAGTGGGAGGCAACTGTAGTATTAATTGAAGTGTTCGCCATTTTTGGCTCAATGGCAGGTAAAGGGAGAGGGCAGTTTGCAGGGCTCCAAGGAGGCCAGACACCTCAGGGAGGATCAAGACAATAGGCGCAGTCAGGCACAAGTAAGTGGGCTTATATTTCTCTGTGTGTGTGTATGTGTGTTCTAGTCTGAAAAGAGGGTGTCAACCACAGAAAGGTAACCATTATTCTAAGAATAAGTAATTCACAGGAGTCAAACAGGTCCTTTTATAAGTCTCCTCCAATCTTACTGGAGCATTTCCTGTCTCCTTATGTTGATTAAAAGTTTCTGTATCATTGTTGTCTCTGTAACACGTGACGTTCACAAGTAAGGCTTATTTCTGGGCTAATAAGAAGACAGGAAGCCGGCAGAGGAAAGAAAGGAGAACTGAAGAAAAGAGAACCTCTGTGTTTTGGGGAGTGTGCTGACCCTGTGTGTAAAAGATTCGGTAGACTGGGGCACCTGAGTCTGTAAAGTCTCTGCCTATGGCTCAGGTCATGGTCTGGAGATCCTGGGATCGAGCCCGACTTCGACTTCGGGGGTGGGGGTGGGGGGGTCCTTGCTCAGTGGGAGGCCTGCTTCTCCCTCTGCCTGCTGCTCTCCCTGCTTGTGTGTGCACGTGTGCACTCTCTCTCTCTCTGACAAATAAATAAATAAAATCTTAAAAAAAAAAATTCAGTGGACTGGATATGCCTTACCCCAGCTCTTCCTGTTTGTGGCGGGGACCTGGATACTCCAGGCCTGCAGCATCACAGCAGGTGGAACAGCCTCCAGGGCCTGAGACCAGGGCTCCCAGGAGTACCTCCCTTCTACTCCCCTTCAGCTCAGCCCTGCATCTGCTGGCCTTCTCACTCACCCCCATCACCGCAATAGATTTTGAGGCTAATACATCTACCCAAGATGAATCTTCCATACCAAGTTGCTATGTTCATACAAAATTAATGTTTTTAAAGTAAGGTTAAGTGCATTTATTTCTTCCATCAACCTTTCAATATCATAATGGAATGTTTTTCTTTAAAACAGTATCGTGCTTACTATGGAGCATTTAAAACTGTCCATGAGAAAGATGGAAACTCTGAAGAACTGGAAGACCTCCGAGCCTTGCGTTTTCTGTCTGTAATCTCCATTGTGGACCCTTGGATTTTCATAATTTTCAGAACACCAGTATTTCGGATGTTTTTTCACAAGATTTTCATAAGGCCTCTTATGTACAGAAATTGGCCCAGCAATTCCTGCCGAACTAATATGGAGTCCAGTCTGTGACACTGTTTTAACTACCCAGTCTCTGGTAAGCTGAGGAACATGTTACATTTTCTGTCAAAGTACCATGTTTAAAAAAAAAAAAAAAAAAACCTTAAAACTTATGTCCTATAACAAAACACCAAAATGTATTTTCAAAACTATATGATAACATCTTTAACAATGTGTGTTCACTTTCTATTCATGAGCCAGTCCAATAGATGTTTTCGAATTGTTAACAGCAACTACAATTTCACATATTGTAACCAGTGTTAAAAGTCTTAAAGTGATGATATTAATTGTTCCAATGTTTGTGCTTGGTGTCCCTAATTTTTTAGAGAGGTCTAGAGACCTCAGGGTCTTTATTCAAATCCCAACAGCAACACCACTGTTTACAATTATGTGATATGTGTTCTTAAAATTTCTTATCCTATTCATGTCTAGTGAAACCTGATTTGTTGATTCTGTATTATAATAGCCTGAATTACAGATGCTCCACAGAGAAGTGAGGTGGGGAATACAGCCAGGTCAGGGTTTGGAGAGACTTTCCCAGCCACCCTTTGGAGGCTCATGTAGGGAGGAGATCCATAAACAAGTAGACACAAGGCAGGGTGTGACTACGGCCCAGAGAAGAAAAATTAGTTTTTCTCTTTTGGAGTCTAGGTTCTTGGGTGTTAAGGTATCAAAATTTGGGAGTGGGTTACAAAATGTTCCAATTTCTGGAAACTTCATTTTGTAAGCTTATCATATTGACAGATTCTTTGCAGGAGGGATCTATGCTTCTTTGAAATACAGGGATGTATGACTTACCAGAGAATCATGTTTACTGCGTTTGGCTGTGTGAGGCAACAGGGTATTCAGCACAGAGTAAAGCCCACCCAGGACTCAGCCAACCTCTTTCGAGGGTAGGTGGTAACAACAACCTTAACGTCTACCTATTAACAGCCATATTCTGCTCTTTGTGGAAACCGTGAGATCATGCTGAGGTTCCTGAGAGCTGTGCTTTCAAACCTAGAGCAGGATGTGGCTCAAATGGAGCACAACCGAGCACTTTAATTGTACATTTACATGTTTACAAAGGTTTATGACACTACGGCCAAAAGGAAGAAGAGGGGAAAATACAGCTGCAGCTAATAAACCAAACAAGAAACTAAGCGTAGTTTGTAGGTAAGAACTTTCATCTTTGGTAAAAGGACATGTGGGGGATATTAGCTTTCAGCCACTCTGGGGTCCCTTTGTACCCCAACACACTCAGACTCTGAGCTGGAGAGCTGGTACATTTGAATAGTCCCAGGACCCCCTCTCAGCCATCCCTTCCAAAGACAAAAATATTTGCCTTATTTCCAGCTTAGCAGCAACCCCACTGAAAACCCCAGAGAGCAAACCTCTGGTTTGTCTCAGAAATATACTAACTTGGATATATGTGTGTGTGTGTGTGTTCATGTGTGGTATAGCAAAACTGTGAAATGGCCAAATCAGGAATATACAAGCTGTAATTTTAGAGTATCACATTTGTTTTCAAGTTTAACTTTCACTTGTGTATTTAATGTGTAAATATAATATGTGTTGTATTGTCAGAGGAAGCGCCTCTTTTTGTGTGTGTTTTCCTTTTGGAAGGCTAGCTATGGTAACTATCAAGCTATCAGATGAATCAATAAAAATAATTTTATAGTATCTTGCAGAGGAAGTTTCTTTAAATGAAAGAAACATGTTTAGCTTTCTTTTCTGAATAAACAGTTGCCAGTAGTATTCCATTCTCTAGTGGTTTAACAGTGTGAAATTTTAATGTGTCAACTTTTATATGCTCTTCTATTCACATTTCTATTACTCTAAACAAGTTTGCGTAGCTTTATCCAGGGAACTTAGTGATCTTTTTTTTTTCTTTTTAAGATTTTATTCATTTTATTTGTCAGAGAGAGAGAGCACAGACGGGGGAGCAGCAGGCAGAAGGAGAAGGAGGCTCCCCACCGAGCAGAGAGCCCAATGTGGGACTGGATCCCAGGACCACGGGATCATGACCTGAGCCAAAGACAGATGCTCAACGGATGAGCCACCCAGGCATCCCTTAGTGATCGTTTCTGATAAATACAAAATGTAGATTATGCCATCCTGATGAAATCCATGTGAAGTTAGAAGTCAACTCTTCAATGGTCTTTTAAGTCTTTTCATTTATTCATTAGATCATTAAATATGTCTTCATTGACTCATACCTTGTGCCAGGCATTTGGTAGGGGCCGAGGAAAAGAATACATAAATCACAGCCCTGGCCCAGGAGTTTCTCATTTTCGAGTGGGGGGGACACGCAGCATAAGCAGTTATAGCAGAGTCCAGGAGTCCAGGAGTAGAGTGCACACACAGACCATAGAAGAGGAGGTGTGCACTAATGGTTGTGTGGCGGATGTCAAGAGAACTTTACAGTGACAGGATGCTTAAGTCAACTATTGAAAACAAGTAGTAAGTTTAACTCTAGCTGAAAGACCCCAGGAGATAGTTTATGAAAGGAGAACTACATATGTTTAATAATGTAGAAAAATTTCCAGTCTAATCAAAGAAATGCACAACTAAAATCAAATTATCAAGGACAAAACCCCCTGAGTTTATGAGCCTCAATAAGAGAGAGGCTGTTATTAAGTAAGAGGAACATGAATGGTGAGTTTATAAATTTGACCACCATTTCTGGATAGCAGCCCAACACCATGTAACAAGAATCTAAGTGTTCTTTTCTACCGTTCCAGTAATCCCACTCTAGAATTCTCTAGAATAATCAGAGGAGCTGTCTTAGTTATGTGCTTAACTCTTCTTTGTAGCATTATGTATTATAGGAAAAATATGAAAAGGAAACCATCTAAAGACGAACAAGCATTAAGATAAACTTCAGAAATACTATACAGTTGGTCTTTAAACAAGACAAGTTTAAATTGTGCAAGTCCACTGAATTATGGACTTCTTTTCAACAAATATATTGAAAAAATGTTTGGATATTTGCAACAATTTGGAAAAAGTCACTGACAAACTGTGTAGACTAGACATACAAAAAAAATTAAGAAAAAGTTATTATTGTAAGAATACAGTGTATAACATATAACATACAACATAAGTGTTAATTGACTCTTCAGGTTATCTGGAAGCTTCCAGTCAGCAGTAGGTTATTCAGAGCTAAGTTTTGGGGGAGTCAAAAGTTACACATGACTATGGGGCGGAGCTAGCGTCCCTAACTCACTGTGTTCAAGGATCAATTGTAAACACACACACAAACATGAGAATTATGTAGCCATTAAAAAAGGGTTTTCAAATAATTTATACAAGTTGAGAAAGAATCTTACAATGTAATATTAGATGAAAAAAGCACAATACAAACTTTTAAGGTACGATCCGTAAATATATATGCATAGAAAATACCTGGGAAAAAAATCAATCAAAGAATCAGAAGTGTGAAGCACAGTTAACCTTTTAATACGGACTTTCCCCATAATTCTTTGCGTTTTCCAAGTTTTAAATTAAGTCCACGTTTCTTTTACATAAAATTATTTTTTAAAAGAATGACTAGAAATTGACCAAGCAACCATAGGGGAAAGGCATGAAGGAAGGAAAGGCTTTCTAGTTTAAAGGAATAGTATGTACAAAGCCATTAGGACATGTCCAGGCTTAGTTAGTAGCTCCATTTGGCAGAAGCTTGGGAATGGTAAGCAAAGGTGGCAAAAAAGCTGAAAAGAGAGACAGGTTTCTCATAGCATATAGAATGTTGGGTGCAGTGGTGGAAGGTTGGAGACTGGGAAGCCGGTGTGCAAACAGATTGGAATTTGAGGAAGATTATGCTGGTGGCATGAACTGTGGGTGGGACAGGAGGGGCACCAGGTGGAGGGGAGAGGGTGTGCTGAAGTCTCATGCAGTTGTGCAGTCCGTGCACTAGACCAGGGCTCTGGCTAAGTGAGCGGGACTGAAATACATCCTAGCCTTGCTCACCTGGCTGAGGGCTGCTTCAGTTCAGAGGAATGGGCCCCTTTTTATGATCTTTCTACTTGGAGGGGCACAGAGACATACATACGCAGGCCGGGAGTACCCAGCTGCAAGGGAGGGAAGCAGGTGAGGAGGAGCTGAACTCAGGAAGTGGGAAGGGAGATGTGATTCATATAGCGTTTTAGTAGGTAGAGCTGTCGGGAAGGATTCCAATTTATGATTCAGTCAGGCCTTTTGTTTCTCTTTCAGTTACCTATATTTGGCCATTTTCTGCTTCTTTGTTTCAGTACACTCAAGAAGAGTTAGGAAAGGGGGAAATTCTGAGAAAAGTCCTCCCACCCCCTACTTTTTTTTTTTTTTTTTTTTTTTTACATTCCCAGTTCTCTGGAACAGAGGATGGCAGCCACTGATTCCAGTGAAGTTGCTGGATTACCTGTGGCTTTTAATTACATACTACCCAGCCAAGATAACAAATGGCCGCCTATTAGGACGGTTAATTTAGTTCCAGTAATTTGTCAAAGGCTGACTGGGCCAGCTATTCTTGAAACTTTAGGGGAGAGAAGGAATCCCACAAACAGTAAGCACTTGGATCACCCCAGGCACTCACTAGCCACACAGCCTGCTTGCACCTTTAACTGAAGATCTCTGTGTTCCAGACCAGTGCTGCTCAGCGTCAGCACCTCCTGGTATGTGTCCGGCCCCACCTCAGACTTACTGAATCAGAGTCTCTTGGGGTGGGCCCAGCAAACTGTGTCTTCACATGCCCTTCGCGTGATCAAGTTTGAGAACCTCTGCTCCATGCAAAAAGGAGAGAACAACAACAAAAATCTGCAATAGACTCCGTTCTTTTTTTTTTTTTTAATTTAAACAACTCTTTTTTTTTTTTTAAACATTTATTTGACAGAGACAGATCACAAGTACATAGAGAGGCAGGCAGAGAGAGAGAGAGAGAGGGAAGCAGGCTCCCTGCTGAGCAGAGAGCCCCATGTGGGACTCGATCCCAGGACCCCGAGATCATGACCCGAGCCGAAGGCAGCGGCTTAACCCACTGAGCCACCCAGGTGCCCCTAGACTCCGTTCTTAATGTTTCTCTGACCTCTGATTCTCAGATCTTTCCAGCTGCAGCTAATCACTCACACCTGACTCCCAATAGCATTTTTTACCTGGAATGTTCTTAAGGCAGTTACAGCATTTCCATATAGGCAACCATCACTGACCCTTTCATATGCTCACTAGCAATGGTATGATGAGCCTTTGGCCCACATGTGTTGCTTCTTAGCCTCCTGCAGATGCACCTTGGGTCTAAGGCTGACAGTGGTTCTGTTGGGAAAGAAAACCAACTAAAAGACATTCATTCACAGAAATATTATTGGAGATGATATATAAAGGCGAGCTTTCATTTAGAATTTAATAATACTTTTTAGCTCTGTAGAGAATAGAAATCTCCAATAAAATATGTAAAGCTATTCTTAAACTTTTATAATTTAAATTTTTAAAATATTTTTAAAAACACATCATATATTTCATCTTCCCTTCCAGGCTTTAAAAGGTGGGGGAGGGGGGCTAGATATTACCTATTTTTCTTTTTTTCCCTTAATAACTAAGAGGGACTATAGAAAGGTTAAAAATATGTATTGAATAAAAGGTGCTCTCTCCCATGACTTCTGAAAAACAATCATATTCAGTAAGAGGCTGCTTTGTAACTTGATCAGAGAGCCCTCTATTTGAGAGGCATGTGCTTGTTCCAGCATATAAGATTTTTCTCATAGGCCATCCAAAGGTAAAAATAATAAATGCAGGAGAAAATATTTTTGTTCCATATTTTCCTACTGCTGCACATTGTGGAAATTAACATGTGTTTTAGTTTTATCCAGGACATGCAAGCTGTAATTAACAATGTAAAAAATTTAGTAGGCAATTTATAAGATTATAAAAGCAATTTTGCCTTACGGGAGTAGACTGTTTTCTGCCCGTTTTTTTTTTTTTTTTCCTTTAAGATTTTATGTATTTGACAGAAAGAGAGATCACAAGTAGGTGAGAGGCGGGCAGAAAGAGAAGGGAAAGCAGGCTCCCTGCCAAGCAGAGAGCCCAATGCAGGGCCCTGATCCCAGGACCCTGAGACCATGACCTGAGCCGAGGGCTGAGGCTTAACCCCATCCAGGGGTCCCTGTTCGGTTTATTTAATAGGTCTCACGAGTGAGGCTGGAATTGTTGGTGTGGCTATTCCCAGACCCGCCTGCAGGTGGAGTAAAGCTGAGCTCACAGCTAACCGGTGGCATATAATTAGGGCTTGTCCTCCCTGGCTTTCCACAACTCTCAAACTTGTTGAAACAAATCAGCAACTCTCACCTGATATCAGCTAGGTGAAGATTCAACCTTCCAGACAATTTTTTTTAAAAGATTTTATTTATTTATTTGACAGACAGAGATCACAAGTAGGCAGAGAGGCAGGCAGAGAGAGAGAGGCAGAGAGAGAGGAGCAAGCAGGTTCCCCTCGGGGTAGAGAGCCCTATGTGGGGCTCCATCCCAGTACCCTGGGACCACGACTTGAGCCGAAGCCAGAGGCTTTAACCCACTGAGCCACTCAGGCGCCCCCTTCCAGACAATTTTTAAAACTGCATGCACTTGGGAGTCACTCCAGTCTTAAGAATATTTGCAGTGAAGTTGTTCAGAATCCATCATGCTCTGGTTACAGAGTGTATGGAATCAAATATAGGGAGAATAGGAAATAAACTTGATTTTTCTTTCTTTTGCTACTTAATTGCTAAAACCAAAATCAATTTTATATCAGTATAAAATAGGATATGAAAGTAGTAAGTGCCAGGCAACGTAATTCATAACGAATTGGGGAGGACTTCTTTAATTTTCCCCAATTTAAAGCCCATCCAGAGAATTCTCAATTAGGTTAAGAAGACAAAGGGCAATCAATGATATACTGATTATGATTGGCACATAAAAAATGACCCCCCAAAACTAAAATGGGACCAAAGATCTGTCCTTCAAATGTGAATAAAAGTAGTATCAGGCCAAGTAGAATTTAAGGCAGTAAGAGTTTTAAATTGTTAAGAGGTTAAAAAGTCAATTTGGGGCTATAAGGTGTAATCAGTAGTGAATACCTTACAGCATGGACTTATTTTGGCAAAATAATGGGACAATAAAAATACAAAGAAAAAAACACTGAAACATGAGGAATGAAAAAAATATCACTATTGGCATGGATGATTTTCATGCCCCCCTCCCATCAATCAAAGGTAGATCAAAGAGGCAAAAAGACATTTGTTTAAATATATATTCCTGGGGCCACATAAAGCTTGAATATGTATTCGGTAGGAAAAGTATATTTAGGATGGTCTGTTTTTAAGCATAGGCGATGATACAGACCCACAGTTCACTTTTGGGGTCTTTTTTTTTTTAAATATTTTATTAATTTGACAGAGAGAAATCACAACTAGGCAGAGAGGCAGGCAGAGAGAGAGGAGGGAAGCAGGCCCCCGGCAGAGCAGAGAGCCCGATGTGGGGCTCGATCCCAGGACCCTGGGATCATGACCTGAGCCGAAGGCAGAGGCTTTAACCCACTGAGCCACCCAGGCGCCCCCACTTTTGGGGTCTTAAAGTCATCTCAAGAAAATCATGCGTTGGTTCTCCAGAGCAGCTCATACAGAGAGGTTCAACCAGAAGCTTGTATAACTGAGGAAAATCCATCCCATATGTAAAACTGTGGTGGGCAGAGAACATGCACAGTGTTTCAAACAGGAGCCCCAGATCAAAGTCAGAAGGAACAGAATCTCTGGCTGTTAGATGTTAGTTTGTGATCTAGCTGCTTTGTGCATGCAAAATTCTGTATACTGTGATCTTGGAGGGACGATATCCGTCAGGGTTTTGTTTGTTTAATAATGGCTAGCAATTCTCCAAGCAACAATGAACAAGCCAGCTGGTGATTTGTATCACTGTAGTGGGCATCTTCTAATAGAGCTGCCGGTGATACCCGTCTTGGTGTTCGTGTTTTTGGGTAATCCTTTCCCCTCAAGTGTGAGCTGGACCTAGAAACTTGGTTCTAATGAACAGAATACAGCAAAAAAGATCTGGGATGTGAACATCTGGACTAGGTCAACAAAAAGACTGGCTTCTGCCTTGCTTGTTCTAATGGAAATCAGCTGCCTTGCTGTGAGAGGCTCACAAGGCAAAAGACGGAGGGAGGTCGCTCAGCCAGCTGCCCACAAGGAGCTGACGCCCCCAGGACAACTCGCCCTCAAGGAAATGAATCCTGTAACCGCCTGAGCATTCTTGGAAGTGCAGCCTTCGGAATTCAGCCTTGAGGTAGTTCCAGTCCCAGCCAACACCTTGACTACAGTCTTGGGAGAGACCCAGAGGACCCAGCTCTGCCCGCATGCCGGGACTCCTGACCCACAGAAATGGTGAGAGAAAGTGTTTTCTTATGCTTCTTAATTTGGGGCTAATTTTTCCAGCAGTCATAAATAACTAATATAATCATTGCTATTAAATTCATGGATCTACCAATGACAAAAAAAATCCATAGCACAGGGATGCCTGGCTGGCTTAGTCGGCAGAACATAACGACTCTTGATCTTGGGGTTGTGAGTTTGAGCCCCATGTTAGGTGTAGAGATTATTTAAAGGTAAAATCTTAAAAAAAAATACAGAGTGTATTTTATTGATAAATGCGATACATGAAATAGTTTATTTACAAGCCTTGATATATTCGTCTATAAGGAAATCTCAACAAATGTAAGAAAGCACCAATTAAACAGTTCTTCTCTAATATGTTTTTGTTTTAACTTGCAACAAAAAGAACTCTTTAATTACTTGGAAGTTTTTCTTCTTTTGTGTATATCATACATGCTAAGTGGTGCATAAACATGCACATACAATTTAAATAATAATTACAAGGTGAATATCCACGGGAACACTGTGCAGGTTAAGAAATAGAACATTGCCAGCACCAGAAACCCGTCGTGTGCCTTCCCTGATCACAGCTCCAGAGGTAAACACTATTCTGACATTGGGAGTGCCCACGTTTTGGCTTTATTTTACCACTAATGTGTGTATCATATAATACATGTACTTTCTCGTGTCTTTCTCTCTAGCTTAGCGAAATGTCTCGAGTCAGATTCCTCACGTGGAAAGGCGAGGACAGGTGTTCAGGTGTACATGATTTGCAGAGCTCGTGGTCTCAGGAGAAAGATGGGGGAGGGAAGCAGGACAGGGATAGGAGCTAAGCAGGGACGAGGTCTCTGCTTCAGCCTGATCCCCAACAGAACTCTGGAGTGTGGAAAGTACAGTGGTGGTCCCACCAAGATACTTGTGACAGCATGTCATAAAAAGCCTTGGCCTGTGTTGATCAGGGGTGCCCTTTTGGCCAAGGACAATTGTCCAGAGCAGGGGACAGCTGTGAGCCATTAGCAACCAATACAAGAGCTGAGGGCTGGAGCCCTGGCCTGGGAAAGGGGTTCTGGACAGCACCCACGATATATTCTGTTTGAGATTCAGCCTTGCTCTATGTGTAGCTGCATTTCATACATTTTCATTGGCAAATAGCATTCTGTTGTATGACTATATCATAAACACTGCAGTGAACATTTGGGTTGTTTCCAGATTTACCTATGACAAATAGTATCGCTTTGACTATTCTATCATGTATTGTGTTGGACATACTGTGTCAACACATACCTAGGAGTGGAAATGGCAGCACTACAGGGTATGTGCACCTCTGATTTTACTATTTATAAAAGTTGTTTTCCAGTTTGCACCACACAACAGCCTTGTGTGGTAGCTCCCATCTCTCTGCTTCTATTTTTGGACTTTATAGGTGTTAGCCATTCTATTAAGTTTATAATGGCATCTCATTAAGATTTAATGTGTTTTCCGGCCATTTTGTGAAGAGACAAAGACTGAGCGGTGCGGCTGGGTTGTCGACCTCGAGCAGCAGTTGGCTTCTCCACGTAGAACCCGGGAGCATGAGATTCAGAATCGAATCTCTTCTCCCTTCCCCCTCCTGGTTACAAATCACTTGAAATATATAAGTTAGTGGAACTTTGCTTGAGTGAGATTTTTTTGATCTTCAGCTACATTTTTCAGCTTTGTGAGGAACCTTACCATCAAAGAAAATGGCCAGCAATGTTACCAACAAGACAGATCCTCGCTCCATGAACTCCCGTATATTCATTGGGAATCTCAATACTCTTGTCAAGAAATCTGATGTGGAGGCGATCTTCTCGAAATACGGCAAAATTGTGGGTTGCTCTGTTCATAAGGGCTTTGCCTTTGTTCAGTATGTTAATGAGAGAAATGCCCGGGCTGCTGTGGCAGGAGAGGATGGCAGAATGATTGCTGGCCGGGTTTTAGATATTAATCTGGCTGCAGAGCCAAAAGTGAACCGAGGAAAAGCAGGTGTGAAACGATCTGCAGCGGAGATGTACGGCTCCTATTTTGACTTGGACTATGACTTTCAACGAGATTATTATGACAGGATGTATAGTTTCCCAGCACGTGTTCCTCCTCCTCCTCCTCCTATTGCTCAGGCTGTAGTTCCTTCAAAACGCCAGCGTGTATCAGGAAACACCTCACGAAGAGGCAAAAGTGGCTTCAATTCTAAGAGTGGACAGCGAGGATCTTCTTCCAAGTCTGGAAAGTTGAAAGGTGATGACCTTCAGACCATTAAGAAGGAGTTGACCCAGATAAAACAAAAAGTGGATTCTCTACTGGAAAGCCTGGAAAAAATTGAGAAAGAACAGAGCAAACAAGGAGCTGGAGTTGATCAAGGATGATGAAAAAGAGGCTGAGGAAGGAGAGGATGACAGAGACAGCGCCAATGTGAGGATGACTCTTAAGCACATAGTGGGGTTTAGAAATCTTGTCCCATTATTTCTTTACCTAGGCGCTTGTCTAACATCAAAATTTTCACCAGATCCTCTCCCCTAGTATCTTCTTCAGCACATGCTCACTGTTCTCCCCATCCTTGTCCTTCCCATGTTCATTAATTCATATTGCCCTGTGCCTAGTCCCATTTTCACTTCCTTTGATGCTCCTAGTAGTTATGTTAAGTCTTACCGTGTAATTTTTGCTTTTAATTTTGATACCTCTTTATGACTTAACAATAAAAAGGATGTGTGGTTTTTTTAAAAAAAAAAGATTTAATGTGTTTTCCTTCTTGATAATAATGATGTTGCCCACGTTTTCATACATTTATTGGCTCTTTGGAAGTTCTCTTTCTTTTTAAGATTTTATTTATTTATTTGACAGAGATCACAAGTAGGCAGAGAGGCGGGGGGGGGGGGGTGGATTGGAGGGGCTCGATCCCAGGACTCACTTAACCCACTGAGCCACCCAGGCACCCGGAAGTTCTCTTTCTATAAAGTTTTTGTTCAAGTCTTTCGCCTAGATTTTTCATAAAATGTCTGTCTTCTCTTATTGAAGATGTCTGACCGACTGATACTTTGTCAGTTCTGTGTGTTGCAAAAATCTTCTTCCATTCTGTAATTGCTCCTTTCAGTATCTTTATGGTGACTTTTAATGAATACAAGTTTTCATTTTATTCAAATCTAGTTTATTAAGTTTTTAATCTCATAATTAAGCTTTTTCATGTCTTGTTTGAGAATTTTTTTCCTAACCTGGAATCATGAAATATTTTTTTATATTATTCTATAAGAGCTTTATAGTTTTATCTTTTACTTTTGGTTTGTTTGGTGTTTTTAGAGGAGGGGATGGGGCAGAGGGAGAGGTAGAGAGAGAATCTCAAGCAGGCTCCATGCCCAGCACAGAGCCCTGTATGGGGCTCCATCTCACAACCCTGAGATCAGGACCTGAGCCAAAATTCAGAGTCAGATGTTTAACAAACTGAGCTATCCAGGCACCCTTTTACTTTTATGTTTTAATCCAACTATAATTTATTTTGCATATGGTATGATGTAGGTAACTAGTTTCGTATTTTTACCATATAAATAACCAGTTATCTCCAACTGAAATTTTTCTGGAAAGTTCTTTCTTTCCCCATTGATATTAAATGTCTTAGATCGGTCACATAGCAAGTTTGGATTTGTATTCCATTTCTAGTCTCTCTGTACTATTGTCTTAGTTACTATAGTTTTATAATACCTGGATCATTCAGGCTTCCCATCTGGTTCTTCTTGAAGCAGGCCCTGCTTTGGGTTTCCATATAAATTTTTAAACAAGTTTTCCAAGTTCCACCAAAACCAAGCAAACAAACAAAAACCTTTTTTTTTTAAATGAGATTATACCGGATCTATTGATCAATTTGGTTTATCTCCCAATTTACTTTGGTCTTCAGTATCTCTTTTTATTACCTTTGTTAAAGTATAATGTATATGTAGAAAAGTATACAGATTAAAAGTAGATGATGGAATGAATCTTCACAAAGCAGACACATGTAGTAACCAGCACTCAGACTAAGAAACAGAATACCATCAGCATTCCAGACCCTTATTGTATGTAAGTGTTGGTGTAAATTGTACACCTGAAACTAATATTACACTGAATGTTAACTAACGGGAATTTAAATAAAAACCAAAAAAAAAAAAAAAAAGAGAGAGAGAGAGAGAGAGAGAAAGAAAGAAATGCAAATTTGGGGGCCCCCTCCCAGAACTACTGAATCAGAACTGGTGGTAGTAGATTCCAGGAACTTGTGTTACCACAACCTCTCCAGGAATTCTTTTTTTTTTTTTTTTTAAATATTAGTATACTTGGCACACAATGTTGTATTATTTCAGTGTGCAGCAGTGTTTTCTCTATCTGTTAATGCTCTGTTCCCCACAAGGGGAGCTGCCAGCTGTCACCATACAACACTCTTACAATGCCATTGATTCTATTTCCTATACTGTGCTCTTTATTCCTGTGACAGGAATGCCTGCTACAGTTTGAGAAGCTTGGTTTTTTTTCCTTCACTTGGGAAGGTCAGAGGTCCGTGAAGCATAGTCAGTGCTGAGTGGCATTTGTAGGAAAGCAATGACGTGTTCAGAGTGGATGCACTGTAATTTGCTTATATTTACAAAGGACACCAGCATGAAGCCTGCTTTCTGATGATTGTGTAGGGAGGCTAAGCAGCATTAACCATCCAGTGCTGGCCAAGGGAGGCTGTTGAGTCTTGATTTCGTACAGGGCCCTCAATCTTCAGAGCTGTCGTTGTAACATTTTACACCATGGGCAGAGAGTAATACACTTCCTCGTATTCAAAGCAAAAAATTCAAACAAGCAGTTTGGATTCTTTGATTTCAGTAGATCCACAAAGATGAAAGAAAACCTACTTAAGATACATAAAAGTGTATAGTAAAATGATATAGTTAATTCTTTAGATTCTGGAGTGCGTTAAAACCCGAGATTATGGGCCCAAAATATAAGGGTTTCCAAAAAATCTCCTCAAGGGATAACCAAACTGTATATCATTGTATTATTTATGCCACAAGTTGCAGAAATAAGTAATAAAATTCACTTAGCATTTGCTGATTTAAAAAAAAGAAAGAAAAGAAAAAAAAAATCCTAGACCCTCAAAACTCCTTTTTTAGCTACCAACTTCACTCATAAAGGGTAACCACTTTCTTGACTTCTCATATCATATATTAACTTTCTCAGCTTTTGAACTTCATATAAATAGAATCACACAGGATACACTTGGCATTTTTAAAAAAGATTTTGTTTATTTATTTGAGACAGAGAGATCACAAGTAGGCAGAGGCAGGCAGAGAGAAAAAAGAGGGAAGCAGGCTCCCTGCTGAGCAGAGAGCCGGACGTGGGGCTCAATCCCAGGACCCTGGACCATCATGACCTGAGCCGAAGGCAGAGGCTTTAACCCACTGAGCCACCCAGGCACCCCATACTTGGCATTTTTCACTCAACATTATGTTTATGAAATCTACCCATGTTGTTCAGATAGTTTTATTCATTCTCATCACTCAAGTGTATATAGTATTCCACAGCATGAATTTACTAAACTAGATTAAATCATTCTGTTGTAGATGGACATATGAGTTCTTTCTAACCGGGCCATAACAAATGGTAATAAACATTCCAGTGCACGTCTTTAGGGAGCACATGCGTGCATTTCTACTAAGGATGTAACTGTGACGTAATTGCTAGGTCATAAGGTTTTATCCTTAGTAAATACTGGCAAGCAGTCTTCCAAAATGGATTGTATCAATTTCTACCTCTACTGCAGTATTTGAAAGTTCTAGTCAATTCATAGGCTCATCAGTTCTTCATATAGCCTATTTCACTTTAGCCGTCTGGGACCACACAGTGGTATCATATTGTGGTTTTAATCTGCATTTCCTGATATGCATCCTTTCATATATTTATTGGCCTTCGCCAGCCCTCTGTAAAGGATCTGTGCCTGTCTTTTCCCATTTTATAAGAGGTTATCTGCCTTTTGCTTTATTGATTTACGAGAGTTTCATCATCTGAATCTATTAAGCTCTTGATTTCTGCACTTTGGCTGGTGTGTGCCAAAATTTTGTACAGTGTGGAAATTCTAGGTAATCCAGATCTTTTTGATTCTTAGAATTCAAAATGAGAATTTCGATAATGAAGGATACTTGAAGCCATTGTAGGTGTTTCTGTTGATTCTGGCTTCTGGTTCCTCATTTCCTGGTGAGCTTGATAATTATGCTAACGGCTCATATTGCTGAGATTTCTGACACCTAAAATGGGGGCTCCTTCCTCCAGAGAGGAACTGCATTTGATAAGAACCTGTGGTCAGTTCAAGACTACTTTAAACCCATCAGGGCATGATGCTTTTTTGGACCATCCGGGTGAGGTGAATTGGAGTTACAAACCCACAATCCCTACCAGCATGTGCCTGTAACCTCCCTAGGATTGGGTTTTCTTTTATTTACTCCCTCTGCACTGTTCAGCATCAAAGGATTTTTATTTTTCTGGGGGTGGGGATTAGAGAGGGAAAGACAGGGTTTACTTCTGGTTCATTCTTAATCTGAGGAAATAGCCTTTTGGGATCCTAGCTTATGGCAGAAGGTTTCCTATGATACTCTCCATCTTTGCCAGAATTTAGACTTGAATTTAGACTTGAATTCTGAACTTGTGGACCCCAAGAGGACATAAAAAATAAAAACCAAGATTTTTTAGTTGGCAGATATTCTCAGAGGCAAAAGCAACATCTGTGTTCTGCTTTTCCCCTCTGAATTTCCACATTCATTTAGATTTTGGCCTGATAAAGCCTTTCTATCTTACCATCTTTTTCATGTTCTTCAGACTTTTAAAATCCTTGCACATTTTTCAGTTGTTTTCAACTGGAGGATTAGCCTGAATAGTCTAGCCTGCTTACCCAAAATAAGACTTTTTGAAGTTTTCAGGCTATCAAACAACTCTGGGAAAAGGAAGGGAATCTCTTAAATGAGATCACTAAAATAGTTTAATAAATAATTAAAACAAGATCCATTAACATAAAAAAATGTATAGGATATAGTCAGTTCTGCATGTTAGAGGTAAATCTATAGCAACAAATACTTTTAATATTTAGAAAGGAGAAAAGAATTGCATTATTTGCAATTTTAGAAAAAGAACCCAGATCCTAAGCAAAGTGGGATTTAAAAATGATAAAGATTGGGACGCCTGGGTGGCTCAGTGGGTTAAGCCGCTGCCTTTGGTTCAGGTCATGATCTCAGGGTCCTGGGATCAAGTCCCGCATCAGGCTCTCTGCTCAGCAGGGGGCCTGCTTCCCTCTTTCTCTCTGCCTGCTTCTCTGCCTACTTGTGATCTCTTTCTGTCAAGTAAATAATTAAAAAAAAAAACTTAAAAAAAAAGTCGTAAAAATGATAAAGATAAATAAAGGATAAAAAATAATATATGTTAGTAAACTAAAAGCTGATTTTTTGGCAGTGAGCAAAGAGGTAAGAAAGACAAAGTTAACTAATGGGGAAAACAACACAAAACAAAATTAAAGATAAAGGAGAGGCGCACGCCTGGGTGGCTCAGTGGGTTAAGCCTCTGCCTTCAGCTCAGGTCATGATCTCGGGGTCCTGGGATCAAGCCCCACATCAGGCTCTCTGCTCGGCGGGGAGCCTGCTTCCCCGCCCCCCTCTCTGCCTGCCTCTCTGCTTACTTGTGATCTCTGTCAAATAAATAAATAAAATCTTAAAAAAAAAAAAGATAAAGGAGATATGACACTGATACAAATTTGCAACTGTGGCCTACCATTAGGCAGGTGTCATTTTCAAGGTCTCCACCAGACCACCACTGCCTGCTCCCCTCCCCCAGAGTCCCTGGGGCATACGCATTTGAGAGGAATGGCAGGAGATGAAGTCAGGAGGGTCCAAACCTTTCTCCTCTGAAGGCAGGTAGAGCAGGTCCATTTGTGTTGATACCTACACCTGACAAAAACATCACCGGGAAGAGATAAGCATTACAAATTTGGGGGCCTCCAAGACTACCCTCAGTTTTGAGGATTCTTTACAAGGATTCACAAGACTCAACATATAGTTCTGCTCATGGCAATGATTTCTTACAGTGAAAGGATACAAAGCAAATAAACAATGGGAGAAAGCATATGGAGTGAAGTCCAGAGATAACCAAGCACAAGCGTCCTAGAGTCCTCTCCAGTGGAAATACACAAACATGCTTCTTCTTCCCTCCAGACAATACTGGTGAAGTATTGTCCTCCAGGGATGCTCATTAGGGATCCGTGTCCAAGCATTTTATTGGAAGTTGCTCACATAGGCAGCCTCTGCCTGGTGCGTACCAAAATTTCAGACTCCTACAGGGAAAGCGGGTGTTCAGCATAAACCAATATTGCTTGTACAAACAGTGTAGGCACAGTAAACAACCTTTATCACTTAGGGAACAGTGGGAACCCTCTTCAAATCCAAGTTCCCAGGAACCAGCCACAGGCTAACCCTGTAAGCAGGTCTTCTAAGACAGCTGTCTCAGACCTACTATGTTAATTCTTTCCTACACAGAATTTTATAAGAAGGAAAAGCATCATTCTTAACTAATATTATTTGTTTCTAGGAAATACAAAAGGGGCCACCCAGGTGGCTCAGTTGGCTAAGCATCAGCCTTCAGCTCAGGTCATGATCCCAGGATCCTGGGATGGAGCCCCACTTCCGGCTCCCTGCCCAGCAGGGAGTCTGCTTCTCCCTCTCCCACTTTCACTTCCTCAGCTTGTGTGCCCTCTCTCAAATAAATAAATAAAATCTTAAAAAAAAAATATATATATATATGTATATATATATATATATATATATATATATATATAAAAGAATCATCTGGCAAGCTGTTAAAATGAATGAGTTTATAAATATGGCTTAATATAAAATATATAAAAAATCAATAACATTTTTCTATACTAATAGCAACCTGTACAAAAAACAAACAAAATGGGTCCTTTTTGCAATGGTGATTAAAACACACATAATGTTTGAGAATAATCTTAACAAGGTATACAGTGATGCATGAAGAGGAAAATACAAATTGTATTAAAAATATAAAATAGGGGCGACTGGGTGGCTCAGTCGTTAAACGTCTGCCTTTGGCTTGGGTCATGGTCTCAGGGTCCTGGGGTTGAGTCCAGCATGAGGCTTCCTGCTCCTCCAGGAGCCTGCTTCTCCCTCTCCCACTCCACCTGCTTGTGTTCCCTCTCTCGCTGTGTCTTTCCCTGTTAAATAAATACATAAATAAATAAATAAAATCTTTATATATGTATATAAAAAGGGGCACCGGGGTGGCTCAGTCAGTTGTCTCCCTTTGGCTTAAGTCATGGTCCTGGAGTCCTGGGATTGAGCCTCGAGCCTCTCATAGGGCTCCCTGCCCAGCAGGAAGTCTGTTTCTCCCTCTTCCTCTGTCCCTCCCCTCACTCCTGCTCTCTTGCTCACTTTCTCTCAAAAAAAAAAATTAAATTAAATTAAAAAAAATATATATATATATATATGAATGACTTGGAAATTGGCCAGATATTTATTCCTGAATAAGATGACTGAACATGAAAATAACTATGTCTGAATTTGATTTGTGGGTTTAATGTAACCCAATCAAAATCTCTATTGCTTTGAGTTCCTTCTTTAAAAGAAAAATATGGTAAGACTGATGACTCACAGACCTGTACCTCTGAAACAAATAATACATTATATGTTAATAAAAAATAAAATAAAAAAGAAAAGAAAAATATGTTTTTGCCTACATTGACAAAATGATCCAAAAGTTTATTTGGAAAATAAAAGAGGAAGAAATTCTGGAAAAAAAAAAAAAAAAAGAGTTGTGGGAGGATTGGTTCTATTCTGTTTTAATCGTCTTACAAAGATAAGGTAATTAAGACAGTATAGTATTTGTACAAAGGATAACTAGATCAACAAAACAGGTCCAAATATAGATCTTACTATCAAATGACAAAGAATGCATCATAAATCAATGAGGAAAAGAAAGATTAGTCAATATATGGCAGGCAAATAACTGTTTAACAATTTGAAACGAGGCCCTAATTTGTCTTTGGAGAAATACAAGCATATCCTATCTTTTTATCACTTTAAATGGCCATTCTGTACTACCTAATTAAAGCCCTGATAGGTTTGGCTTTGAAAAGAATTTATGGTTTACAGTATTAGATGCTACTTCTGTTACGTCCAAACAATAACTAAAATAAAAGTGCTGATAAGCCTAGGGAAAGTATCACAAAGGGTTAGTATCTTCATTAGAAAATTAAGATCTATTTTTACATGAGGCAGAAACTACAGTAGAAAAATAACCTCTCAAAGGTCACGTGGCCTTGAGTAAGCTGTTTAATTCTTCTGAGACTCAATTTCCTTCTTCCTTGCAGGGTGTGACTAGGATTAAAAATATGCGTAAAGCTGCTAAACAAATGGTAGCTAGTTAGTAGAGGCAGTGGCAGTGGTCATTAACAGTGAGAGCTCACAGAATAAGAAAATGTTAAGTCCCCAAAAGACAAATGCTTACGAATGTGAACAGAAATTCTCAAAAGAGGAAATAAAACTCTTAATGTGGGAAAAATGCTCAACCTCACCAAAAGTCAAAGCAATGCAAATTGAAACCATAAGGTAACATTTGAAAACATCTTAATAACATTTAATAAATAAAACATCTAATACCCAGGGCTGAGAGGGTTCCTGGAATTGGTATTTTCATACATTAATGATAATATACAAGTTGGTATAACCCTCTTAGGAAGTGATGTGAAAATATGTACTATCATTTCAAAAAAATATCATGTTATTTGATTCAGTGCTTTCATGTCTAACATTCAGTACTAGAACAGAATCCCAAATGTGGAAATCCTACGTGCAAGAAGGATGTTACATGTAGTTATTGTCAAATAATGGAAACAACCAGCAATGGGAAGAATGATTGGGATTTCCTCCGAGGAATCATGATTACAGTGATACTACATACAAAATACAGTAAGAGAGAAAAACAAGATCCAACATTTTCAGTGTATTGCAGACAAAACTGGAAGGATATATTTCAAGTTGGAAACAGACATTAGAGTGATATGATTATGGAAAATTATTACTTTTATAATTTAAAACTTATAGTTAATTGAAACTAGGTTTTCCTGACTATTTCCAAATGGGTTCTTTCTCATATAAATGACATCAGAGGGGCACCTAGGTGGTTCAGTCAGTTAAGCCTCTTTCTTTGGCTCAGGTCATGATTCTGGAGTCCAGGGGATGGAGCTCTGAGTCAGTCTCTCTCCTCAGCGGGGAGTTGGCTTCTCTCTCTGCCCCTCCCCCCTCAAATAAATAAATAAAATCTTTACAAAACATAAATGACACCAGAATTTAATGTCTTGACATTAACCCTTGACAAAAGCTGACAGACTAATTTTTCTATATTGCTCCTCTAGATGGAGCACAAGTACTTAAAATATACTATAACCATACTTGCAGTCCAGAATTTTAGAACTCACGACTTCAAAGATAATCTAGTGTGTTTTCTTTAAAGTTAGGGATATACAGAAGGCACTCCCTAGCTACAAAACATTTTTTTTTTTATTAGCGCTGCTTTTACATGACCTAGACTTTCTCACATTGAGTATATAGTCTTGTTGAGTGGAAGTTCCCAATGGAGAGGAAGATGATAACAGAGGGAAAAATCAAGGATGCAAACTTTTCTGAAAGCCCTAATATTACTTACATAGAATTATAATCCAATAACTATCCCCTGAAATGTAAAAAAAAAAAAAAAAAAAAAAAAAATTCTGTCAACTTATTTAATGGTTTTGCTTTTTGTTTTTGTTTTTGTTGTTGGTATCCTAGTAAGTCTGGACTCCACAGAGGAAAATGTGAGAATTTGTGACTTTGATGTGTGGTTAATTGACTAGGGGTTCACCTGCGCAGGGCATATCTGATCAAAGATCCACTTTGGGGCCTGAAATGTGTCTCTGGTGAGGCCAGTTGCAACAGGAGCTGGGGTTTGGCTTTGGACAGTCCTTGGGTTACATCTGGCCTGCTAGCTCTGAGTTCGCTCTAAACGTTCTCAACTGTTTGTTGGATTTAAATTTCAAGACCATAATTAAGATGCGTAATCTCTTTTTTATAACCCAGTTTTGCCACAAAGCCATTTGGAACCAAGAACAAAATGAAGAGCCACAGCTTCCTCAGAACTATTCCTCTCTTTCTATCTAGACCACAACAAAGGCATCAAAAGATGGGGATGGTCCCAGGAAGGGACTCAGTTCAGATCGCCAAAAACCTTGAGCTGGGCCTGTCGATAATTGCTCTTCTCTTGGGCAACCTTAAAAAATCTTCAACCTGCACCTGGGACCTGGCAAAAACTTGCAAAGGGATGGCGGCCCAGAAAGGGTTTTACAGCGGTGCATAGACATGATCCAGGAGCTTCGGGTGTTCACGTGAGCCTGCGGCTGTTCACAATTTTGGAAGCACAAAGGGCAGTGGCACTCCGGGGCCCCTGGGACTACCTCTGAGAGAGTTGCTGTGGGCGCACACAGAGGTCGGCTGTGGTTTTCAGCGGTGAATGCAGAAGTGGAGTTTGCCCTGGAGGGTTTATTAAAGGGCAGACGATGATTTTTCTGCTCTGAGCCAGAGGTTTGTCTATGGTCATTTTTCTCTGTCCCCTGAAGAGGAGTAAAAAGCTCCCAGGTAACAAAAGTCACACACAAGACCAGTTTCCACAGAATCCATCCCCCTGACAGGTGGCAGGGCAACTTTGCACAGGCACCGTTATCTGAGAAGCAGCCCAGCAGGACCCTTCCCCAGAAGACAGGCTGGAAGAACAGGTGGATGGCAATCCTATGGATCCCATAAGACTGTAAAATCCCGACACCAGGGGAAAATTATATATTGAGCTCCAGGTTTTGCCTCACGACTTGTTTATTTTTCAGATAAAATTCTCCTTTTCTTTTTGTTTTTTCTTTTTCTTATGCTTTTTCCTGTTTTTTTCTCCTTTTTATCTTCTCATTTCAACTACTTGCTTATTATATCAACTTATATTTTGTAGTAGCTTTTTAACTTGTATTTTTTCACGTCTATATTTTTTATAGATATGTGCCATGTTGTAGTCCTTTTTTCACTATTCAATTTACCTCTCTATGTATGTGTGTGTGTATGTATCTATATACACACACAAGTTTTACTTTCCTTATAATTTTGGGACATAGTGTCCTTTAACACACAGACCAAAATACACCGAGGGACAACTGAAACATCCTGATTTGTCAACACTGAGAGATGTCCTCCCAACCCCTTCCTACCTTCTTAAAAATTTTTAAATTTTTAAAATTTTATACTTGTGTTTTATTTTGGCTTTGTTTTTTTGGTAGTAGCTTCAGACCACTCTGGATTTTGCTATGGTGAATCTTACTTGGGTCATGGTTGATGTTTTGGACTCTGCTTATTCACTCAACCATCCCTCAACAGAATGACTAGGAGTAGGAACTCTCAACAAAGAAAATAAGCAAAGACAATGTCCTCTGCCACAGAACAATGGCTATGGATATAAGCAAGATGTCAGAGAGAGAATTCAGGATAGTAATCATAATGTCACTAGCTAGGCTTGAAAAAAAGCATTAGTGACAATACGAAAATTCTAAGAGCAGAAATGAGATCAATCAGGCTGAACTAAAAAATGCTATGATGCAGTCTAAAATGGATACTCTAACAGTCAGGGTAAATGAGGCATAATAGAGAATTAGTGATCTAGATGATAAGCTGATGGAAAGGAAGGAAGTTAAGGAAAACAGAGATAGGCTGCTAGTAGTAAGTGTGAAGAGGTTTGGAGAGATTAATGATACCAGGAAATGTTCCAATCTCAGAATTACTGGAATCCCCAAGGAGGTGGGGGGGGGGGTTAGAAGGTATATTTCAGCAAATCATAGCTGAGAACTTCCCTAATCTGGGGAAGGAAACAAGCATTCGAGTCCAAGAGACAGAGAGGATCTCTCCCAGAATCAATAAAAATAGATCAATATCCCAACATATAATAGTGAAACTTGCAAATTTTACAACAAAGGAAATAATCCTGAGAATACCCAGGGAGAGGAGATTCCTTACATATGGAGGGAGGAATATCAGAATAATTTCAGACCTGTCCACAGAAAGCTGGCAAGCCAGAAAGGGCTGCCAAGAACATTCAGGGTGTTAAATGAAAAGAACATGCAGCCAAGAATACTTTATCAAGCAAGACTGTCATTCAGAATGGATAGAGAGATAAAGAGCTTTCAGGACAGGCAGAAACTGAAAGCATATGTGACCACCAAGCCTGCCCTGCAAGAAATATGAAGAGGCATTCTGTAAGGAAAGAGAGACTGCAAGAGTCACCTAGACCAGAAAGAAAATGTATAGAAACAGGAACTTTACAGGCAATACAATGGCTCTAAATTCTATCTTTCAATAATTGCTCTGAATGTAAATGGGCTGAATGCTCCCATGAAAAGTCACAGGGATTCAGACTGGATAAAAAACAAGGACCCATCCATATGCCATCTACAGAAGTCTCATTTTGAACCTAAAGATGCCTCCAGATTAAAAGCAAGGGGATGGAGAACCATTTACTAATGAGCCTCAAAAGAAAGCTGGGGTAGCAATTCTCATTTCAGGCGAATTAGATTTTAAACCAAAGACTATAGTAACAGATGTAGAGGGACACTATATCATACTTAAACGGTCTATCCAACAAGAAAATCTAACAATTGTAAATACCTATGACCCCAACATGGGAGCAGCCAAATATATAAACCAATTAGTAACCAAAATAAAGAAACATTTTGATAACAATATATTAATAGTAGGAGACCTCAATATTCCACTCACAGCAATGGACAGATCATCCAAGCAGATCAACAAAGAAATAAGAGCTTTGAATGATGCATTGGACCAGATGGACTTCATAGATATATACAGAACATTCCATCCTGAAACAACAGAATACTTATTCTTCGTGAGTGCACATGGAACTTTCTCCAGAGTAGACCACATACTGGGTCACAAATCAGGACTCAACCAATTTCAAAAGATTGAAATTATTTTCTGCATATTTTCAGACCACAATTCTTTGAAACTGGAACTCAACAAGAAGAAGTTTGGAAGGAACTCAAACACTTGGAAGTTAAAGTATACCCTGCTAAAGATTGTTTGGGTCACCAGGAAATTAAAGAATAACAAACAATTCATTGAGACTAATGAGAATGAAAACATACTGGTCCAAAATCTATGGGATACTGTAAAGATGGTCCCAACATGGAAATACATACCCATCCAAGCCTCCCTCAAGAAAGAAAAATCCCAAATGCACAAGCTAACATTACACCTAAAGGACCTGGAGAAAGAACAACAGATAAAACCTAAACCAAGCAGGATAAGAGAAATAATAAAGTATAGAGCAGAAATCAGTGAATAGGAACAAAAAAAACAGTAGAACAGATCAACAAAACTAGAAGCTGATTCAAGAATTAATAAGACTGATAAGCATCTGGCTAGACTTATCCAAAAGTAAAGGGAAAGGACCTAAATCAATAAAATCATGAATGAAAAGGGAGAGATCATGACCAAGGAAATAGAGACAATTGTTAGATCATATTACCAGCAGATATGTGCCAACAAACTAGGCAATCTGGAAGAAATGGATGCATTCCTGGAAATTTATAAGCTACCAAGACTGAAAAAGGAAGAAATAGATAATCTAAATAGGCCAACAACCCATAAAGAAATTGAAGCAGTAATCAGAAACCTCCCCAAAAAACAAGAGTCCAGGACAAGATGGCTTCCCAGGAGAATTGTACCAAACATTTAAAGAAGAAATAATACCTACTCTACTGAAGCTGTTTCAAAAAATAGAAATGGAAGGAAAACTTCCAGATTCATTCTATGATGCCAGCATTACCCTGATCCCAAAACCACACAAAGACCCCTTCAAAAAGGAGAATTACACACCAATATCCCTGATCAATATGGATCCCAAAATACTCAAAAAGATCCTAGCCAGGAGGAGCCAACAGTACATTAAAAGGATTATCCACCACAACCAGGTGGGATTTATTCCCAGGATGCAAGGGTGGTTCAACATTTGGAAATCAATCAACATGATAGAGCACATTAATAAAAGAAAAGACATGAACCATATGATCCTCTCAGTTGATGCAGAAAAAGCATTTGACAAAATACAGTATCCTTTCCTGACTAAAAGTCTTCAAAGCATAGGGATAGAGGAAACATACCTCAATATCATAAAAGTCATCTATGAAAAGTCCACAGTGCATATCATTCTTAATGGGGAAAAACTGAGAGTTTTTCTTTTAAGGTCAGGAACATGGCAGGGATGCCCATTCTCACCACTTTTGTTCAACATAGTACTAGAAGAACTATCCTCAGCATTCAAACAACAAAAAGAAATTAAAGGCATTCAAATTGACAAAGAAGTAAAACGCTCTCTCTTTGCAGATGACATAATACTTTATGTGGAAAACCCAAAAGTTTCCAACCTCAAATTACTAGAACTCATACAGCAATTCAGCAACATAGCAGGATATAAAATCAACGCACAGAAATCAGTTGCATTTATATACATTAACAATGTAACTGAAGAAAGAGGAATTAAGGAATTGATTCCATTTATGATAGCACCAAAAACCATAAGATACCTAGGGATAAACCTAACCAAGGAAGAAAAGGATCTATACTTCAGAAACTACAGAATGCTTATGAAAGAAATTGAGGAAGAAACAAAGAAACGTAAAAACATTCCATATTCATGGTTTGAAAGAATAAACAATGTGAAAATGTCTATGCTGCCCAGAGCAATCTAGACTTTCAGTGTAATTCCTATCAAAATACCTTTGACATTTTTCACAGAGCTAGAACAAACAATCCTGAGATTTGTATGGAACCAGAAAAGACCCTGAATTGCCAGGGGAGTATTGAAAAAGAAAACCAAAGCTAGGGTCATCACAAAGCCTTACTTCAAGCTATATTACAAGGCTGTGATCATCAAGATAGCATGGTATTGGCACAAAAACAGACACATAGATCAGTGGAACAGAATACAGAACCCAGAAATGGACCCTCAACTCTATGGTTATCTAATCTTTGAAAACACAGGAAAGACTGTCCAATGGAAAAAAGACAGTCTCTTCAATAACTGGTGTTGGGAAAATTGGACAGTCATATGCAGAAGAATGAAACTGGATCATTCTCTTACACCATACACAAAGAAACTCAAAATGGATAAAAGACCTCAATGTGGGACAGGAATCCCTCAGAATCCTAGAGGAGAACATAGACAGTAACTTCTTCAGCATTGGGCACAGTGACTTATTTCAAGACACTCTCTAAAGGCAAGGGAAACAAAAACAATAATGAATTTCTGGGGCTTCATCAAGATAAAAAGCTTCTTCACAGCAAAGGAACAGTCAACAAAACTAACAGGCAACCCATGGAATGGGAGAAGATATTTGCAAATGACATTACAGACAAAAGGTTGGTATCCAAGAGCTACAGAGAACTTCTCAGACCAACACCCCAAAAAACAAATAATACATTCAAGAAATGGGCAGAGGATGTGAAGAGACACTTCTCCAAAGAAGACATACAAATGGCTAACAGACATATAAAAAAAATGTTCAACATCACTAGACATCAGGAAAATACAAATGAAAACCACAATGAGATACCACTTTACACCAGTTAGAATGGCAAAAATTAACAAGACAGGAAACAAAAAATGTTGGTGAGATGTAGACAAAGAGGAACCGCTTACACTGTTGGTAGGAATGCAAGCTGGTATAGCCACTCTTGAAAACAGTATGGGGGTTCCTCAAGATAATAAAAATAGAACTAGCCCAGGACCCAGAAATTGCACTACTAGGTATTTACCTCAAAGATACAGATGTAGTGAAAAGAGGGGCATATGCACCCCAAGGTTCATCACAGCAATGTCCCCAATAACCAAACTGTGGAAAGAGCCAAGATGCCCTTAAACAGATGAATGGATAAAGAAGATGTGGTTCATATATACAATAGAATATTACTCAGCCATCAGAAAAGATGAATACCTACCATTTGCATCAACATGGATGGAACTGGAGGAGATCATGCTAAGTGAAATAAGTCAAGCAGAGAAAGACAATTATCATATGATTTCATTCATATGTGAAATGTAAGGAATAGCACAGAGGACCATAGGGGAAGAGTGGGAAAACAAAATGGGAAGAAATCAGAGAGGGAGACTAACCATGAGAGAATCTGGACACCAAGAAACAAACTGAGGGTTACAGAAGGGAGGTGGGGGTGGGGAGATGGGGTATCTGAGGGATGGGTATTAAGGAGGACATGCGTCGTGATGAGCACAGGGTCTTATACACAACTAATGAATCATATGCTACATCAAAAACTAATGATGTACTATATGTTGGCTACCTGAACATAATAAAAAAATTTTTTTAAAGGTGGGCACATGATGTGATGAGCACCGGGTATAAGACTGATGGATCACTGAACTCTACCTTTGAAACCTAATGATACACTATATGTTAACTTAATTTAAATTAAAAATAAAATAAATTTTTTTTAAAAAAGCCAGGATGCAGGACTTCCATCCCAGCTGTGGACCTGTTGCCAAAATGGAGGTTCTGTGCCTCACCACCTGCCCAAAGTCTCTCCTTCACCCATCTTCTTTGACATTTTTTTCTCCTCCTCCCCCTCTGTCTCCTCATAATAGTAATAGTAATAATTCTATTATATAAAAATATGTTTACATTATAGAATGCTACCCCCCAAATAGAAGCAAAACTAAAATAATGCCTTATTCCTACAATCAAGAAATTACCATTATTTACACCTTAGTGTATATCCTCCCAAATATTTGTGTGTGTGTGTGTGTTACCAAAATGAGACTGTTATCTGCTGTTTTGTTATCTTCTTATTTTACTTAACATTTTCCAACTTTCCATGTCAACACATTTTCATCTTGTCTCACACCTACCCCAGATTCAAATTCCACAATTTGTTCCCAAAATGACAACCCAATCCAAGGCCATGTTTTGCCTTCATGTCCCTTAAGTGTCTGGATCTAGCACAGTCCCTTTTTTTTTCTTTTAATGACTCTTACTTGTTAAAGAGACCCAGTCAGTTGTCCTCTTTCTCAGTTTGCCAGTTTGCCAACTTGTCATGCCATTCAGCTTGTTCTTCAAGCCCTGAAATTGAAATCTGAGAGTTAAAGAATTGATGAACTTAAGCTTTTATTTTAGCTAGGATATATAACAGATGATATTGTGCTTCATGCTGCATTTTCAATGTATCAGAGAAATACATTATTAAATATACATTAGTACCTACGAACATATTCCATATTTTACACGTGATATATTATTATAATATATTAACTGATTGTTGCCCTAATCCCTGAGTTAGGATGGGAGTCTGAGACTTTTACTAGTAATTAATAACCTTTGTACCCCTTGCAACAATAAAATGAGCTTTATGGTATTATTTTGTCCTTAACATGTCTAGCTCCTAGCAATCATATACTTAAACGTATTCATAACAACTGAACATCCTTGACTAAATCAATAATTTTAATAGAGGCGACAAAGGTACGATTTTCCGATTTTATCATTCCTTCTACATTCTGATGCTGGCTTTCTTCTGTGAAATAGAATTTTCCCTCATCAGTTGGAGCTGTTCCATTACTCTAAGATATATTTACTACAAGAAAATTGGATAAATATTTAATTATCTTTAGTTACCCATTATAAAAGTAAGAAGTCAATTTACAGATCATCTCAAAATGATGACCTATGAGGTCTTTTGACTTTCTCTTTTGTAACTTTATATAAAGACACGTGGACCTTATCAAATCCACTGGATAATTATTTTTTTGATTTTCAAATTCTAACTTTGGGCAGTGGCTGGACTCCCTATTTTGAGACTTTTTTACCATAAATTTTACAGATAAAATTTCTTCCTCCAGACTCTATCCTAACCTTCCATGAATGCTTTATATTTTTTTTGCCCATGTTCTTCTCTGTCATTAATTTAGGTAACACTCTTTATTATATATCTGTGTTTTGTTGCATGTAAACAATTTTCCACCTTTTAATTGTCGGGTCAACAATTCATGAGCATAGAAAGTATTTACCTCTGGCCTGCCACATCAGTAGTTTTAGTCCATTATCTCTATAATTTTTAAAATCGTATCACTATTGTTCTTCTACTGTCTTTGTCTTCATGGAGAAGTAGGCAGAACCAGGGCCTGACGGTTTCATACACCAAGTTGAAAAATTTAGCCTTTAACCTGAGGCAGTGGGAAGACATTGACCAGGGGAGGAGAGTATAATGATCAGATCACCTTTTTGGAATGACCATTCAGGCTATAATATGGAGAACTAAACAAAGGTGAACAGGACTAGAGCCTGGAGAACCAGTTAGGAAACCTCCTAACCAGATAACCAGGTAACCAGATCTAAGAAAGTGGAAATGCAGATAGAAAGAAGTGGACAGATCAGAAAAGTGTCCAAATAGGTTTTGGTAATTATTCACACACACAGGTCAAGGAAGAGGCAAGAGCCAAGGATGACCGCAGGTTCCTGGCAACTGCATGAGCAATGATGCGTATTCATTGGGATGGAGAACATTGGATGCAAATCTGGCCTGAGGGGGAGTATGGAATGTTGCCTTTACAAATGCCAACTTTCACCACAGCTTATTCTCTTTTTTGAAATATTTTTCAATATTTTTCAAATATTTCAAAAAATAAATAATTCAAATAAATAAATAAAATTTATTTGGCAGAGAGAGAGAGAGAGAGAAACAGCAAGAGAAGGAACACAAGCAGAGGGTGCGGGACAGAGAGAAGCAGGCTTTCTGCTGGGCAGGAGCCCAATGTAGTGTTCAATTCCAGGATCTAGACCCAGGGCCCAGAAGTCATGACCTCAGCTACCCAGGCGCCCATCACAACAGCTTATTCTAATATAAGCAACCACCTTCCCAACAAATGCGCTTTTCCTACTCCAGGATGTAATCACATACTATTTCTACTTGAAATTGCCAACATTTCCTCATCCTTCTCTTTTTGGACAACTTCCTCATCCTCCCAGCTGATTCTACTAACGTGCTTGTCCACACACGCTGAATTCCGTTCAGCTTCAGTGGAGGAAATGTGCCTGCTCCCCTTTATGACATGCCTCTATTTGCACCCTAAATCCTTCTCCTCTTAAAATACTTAAGCTCTTTGCACTGGCAAGTACTGATTTTTTCTTTTGTATCATCTGTTTCTTCCTTTCTACGTGTGATTTCCACCTAGATGCTACACCCCATTTTAAAAAGAAAACTCTTGATGCTACAACCCCTCCAGCCAGCACCCTGAATTTCTCAGCACCCCTTCAAAGTTCTCCAGACACATCCAAGTGGTTGTCTTCACTGCTGTCTCCTTTCTCATTTTCAGTTTTCTCCACATTCTCTCTCCTAGCTCCTCTCATGTCAGGTTTTCTTCCCCACCACTCTGCTAACAGTGCTCTTAGCAGGTCACCAGTGACATATCTCCTATAAAAGTCAGTAGCTGCTTCTCTGCATCAGATTAGACTTAGTAGCAGCGGTCCAGCCTGCCAGGACCTCGTTATTCACTCAACACATATTTATTGAGTGCTAACTATATGCCAGACACAGTTCTAATGTTTGGGACACACCAGTGAAGTAAAGAGACAAAGAACCCTTCCCTCTAGGAACTGATATTCTACAGAGGAAGGCACTTAATAAGCAAAACCCCATAGATAACTAAGTTGTGTGGTATATTATAGTCAATAAGGGCTGCGGAAAAGAGAAAACAGAAGTCAGCAGTGATCTTGTAGAATTTTCCTTTAACACACAAATATCACTAAAACATACCTTATATGACAACAGTATTTACCTTTTTATTTTTTTAAATATTTATGTTTGTATGTATGTGAGAGAAGAGAGCATGAGCAAAAGAGAGAACACAAGCAGGGGGGAAGAGATAGAGGGAGAAGCAGACACCCCACTAAGCAGAGAGCTGGACACAGGACTTGATCCCAGGAACCTGGGATCATGAACTGAGCCAAAGGCAGATGCTAGCTGACTGAGCCACCCAGGTGTGCCGTGACAATAGTATTTAATGTCAAATCCTAGGATATGTCTATACATCCCTATATAATAAAAATGAATCACATTTTCATCTGCAATCCTACTTGAGTCCATGTTTTTCTCCCTCCTATTTCTCTTGGATTTGATGTGAGGAAATTGCAGGAAAGAAAAAATAGAAATTCAGGAGAAGGGATAGTGAGGAGGTGGCATTTCCTGGTTTGTGATACTTAGTATTGGGTTTGGGGCACTAGTAACAGAAATAGAAGTGACCAGACCTCTAGGGCATAAGCTAACTCATTTTTCACTTCTTTTTAAATCTATGTCAAGTAGCACTGTTTTCTGGCAGTGGCAGAACTCAAAGAATGATAGCATGGTCAAGGACTAGAATTTTCTATGGGTAATGCTTTTTGTTTTAATTTTAAAGAAAATGGGAGGAGTTAAGATGGTGGAGGAGTAGGGGACCCTAAGCTTTCTTCATCCTTTGAACATAGCTAGAGAAATATCAAATCATTCTGAACACCAAAGAAATCAATCTGAGGACTGAGAGAATAAAACTGCAAGTCTGTAAGTACAATCATGGAAAGTAGGAAGGATGGACAGTTGATTTGGTGGAGATAAGAGCTGTAGGGGCTGCAGAGGGGAGGGTTCCTGCTTACAGAGACTACCATAAGTTATCTTAAACAGCAGAACATAAACTCTGAAGTTTTAGAAGTCCACCACTGCCGTGTTGTGCCTAGCTTAACAATGCTGCTATGCGGAAGGAGGGTAGAGACCCAGGAGCAGACAGTGTGGTCTGAGGATCCCATGGTTCCCACAGGGAGAAAGGGGTCCCCTGCTTGGAGTGCATTTGGGAGCTGTAGCAAATCCTCTCTGGGGACAGAAGAATGGATGGGGCCAACATGCTCTACTCTTCCAGGCATAGAAGTGAGGATGCTGGCTTAGAGCAGTGAATCCTGGTGCCACCTTTCTGCTCCACTTTGCCATAAACTCTGAACCACTGGGAGGTTGTGCAACTACTTTCCTGGGACACGCCGGCAAGTGGAAAAAGTGTGGCCAGACCCTACCCCAGAGGATCAGCCCATGACCTCATGACCCACATGAGTCCCTAAAATTTGTGGAGTTTAGAAACCCAGCCAAGTGCCTGAGATTAAACAAGGAGTACTGTGCAGCCTGGCAGGCTGACAGCTCAGAGACACAGTGAAAATAGGGACACTAGAGGGGAGATTGTTTGCTCTTCTATAAGGGCTTCCTGAAGAGTGGCAGATGTGAACTCTTCTCTCCAGGCTGGAGAGCCATACCATTTTGCCCACTGCCCATCAGCACTACTTCATTGAGCTAAACAGCACCACCAAGTGGAGACAAGAGCCACTTACACCAAGCTCCTTGCTGGGACCAAGTCTACTGATTACAGAGTGCTACAAATCGTCAGCTCTAGAGGAAATAGGATCTAACTTTCTTTTATTTTTATTTTTTAACTTCTAAAATTTTATTTTCATTTTTTTAAAGATTTAATTTATTCATTTATTTGTCAGAGAGAGAGTGAGTGCACAAGCAGAGAGAGCAGTGGGCAGAGGCAGAGAGGGAAGCAGGCTCCCTGCCAACAAGGACCCCAACTCGGGACTCCATCCCAGTAGCCCAGGATCATGGCCCGAGCCAAAGGCAGTGGCTTAACCCACTGAGCCACCCAGGCGTCCCTATTTTCATTTTTTTTAAATATATATATATATATATGTATATATATATATATATATATATATTTTTTTTTTTTTAACCTTTATCTTTTGGATCTAGCTTCTTTTAACAGATCAACACACTTAGGATCTAGCTTTCCCCCCCCCCCTTGGACAAAATAATGAGATAGAAACATTCACCCAAAAGGAAGAATAGGAAGTAGAAGTAATAGGCAGGGATTTAATCAATACAGATATAAGTAAGATGTCTGAACTGGAATTTAAAACAACAATTATAAGGATACTGGCTGGGCTTGAAAAAAGCATAGAGAACATTGGAGAATACCATACTGCAGATAAAGAAGATATGTCTAGTCAGGCTAGAATTAAAAAATGTTATAAGTAAGATGCAAACCTGAATGGATGCCATAACAATGAGGATGGATGAAGAAGAACAAATCAGTGATATAGAAAATTAAAATTAGGGAGAATAATGAAGCTGAAAAGAGGAGGGAAAGAAAGGTATTGGATCACAAAGGTACACTTAGGGAACTGAGCAACTTCTTAAAATGTAATAACATAGGCATTATAGGAGTCCCAGACGATGAAGAGGGAAAGGAGGCAGAAGATTTATTTGAGCAAATTATAGCTGAAAACCTCCCTAATCTGGGGAAAGATACAGACCTAGAACTCCAAAAAGTACAGAGGCTTCCTATTAAAATCACAAAAGCTGGTGATCACCAAGACATATCATAGTCAAATTCACAAACTACATAAACAAGGGAAGACTCCTGAGAGCAGCAACAGAAAAAAAAAAAATCCTTAACCTACAAAGGAAGACAGACCAGGTTTTCAGCAGATTTGTCCACAGAAACTTGCAGGCCAGAAGATAATGTTACGATATATTCACAGTGCTGAATGGGAAAAATATGCACCCAAGAATACTTTATCAAGCAAGGAAGTCATTTAGAATAAAAGGAGAGATAAAAAGTTTACCAGCCAGACTGGAAGACTCATAATCAGCAAAGATATTGAGTCAGTAATCAAAAATCTCCTAACAACAAAAGTTCAGGGCCAGATGGCTTCCCTGGGGAATTCTATCAGACTTTTTTTTTTTTAAGATTTTATTTATTTATTTGACAAAGATCACAAGGAGGCAGAGAGAGAGAGAGAAGAGGAAGCAGCAGGGAGCCCAATGCAAGACTCGATCCCAGGACCCTGGGACCATGACCTGAGCTGAAGGCAGAGGCTTTAACCCACTGAGCCACCCAAGCACCCTCTATCAGACATTTAAAGAAGAGCTTGTATTCTTTTTTTTTAATTTGTTTTTTAAAGATTTTATTTATTTATTTGACAGATGGAGATCACAAGTAGGCAGAGAGGCAGGCAGAGAGAGAGAGAGGAGGAAGCAGGCTCCCTGCTGAGCAGAGAGCCCGATGTGGGGCTCGATCCCAGGACCCTGAGATCATGACCTGAGCTGAAGGCAGAGGCTTTAACCTACTGAGCCACCAGGTGCCCCAGAAGAGCTTGTATTCTTATCAAATTGTTCCAAAAAATAGAAATGGGAGGAAAATTTCCAAACTTCTTCTATAAGGCTAGCACTACATTGATTCCAAAACCAGAGAAAGACCCCACCAAAAAGAATTATAGGCCAATATTTCTGATGAACATGAATGTAAAAATTCTCAAAAAGATACTAGCAAATTGAGTCTGGCAGTACATTAAAAGAATTATTCACCATGATCAAGTGGGATTTATTCCTGGACTGCAGGAATGTGGCTACTCACAAATCAATCAACGTGATACATCACCACAATAGAAGAAAGAATAAGAACTTTATGATCCATTCAATAGGTGCAGAAAAAGCATTTGACAAAATACAGCATCGCTTCTTGCTAAAAAAAAAACCAAAAACCAAAAAACCAAAAACCCCAAACTTAACAAAGTAGGGATAGATAGAACATGTTGCAACATCATAAAGGCCATATACAAAAGACCTACAGCTAATATTATTCTCAATGGGGAAAAACTGAGAGCTTTTCCTCTGTGGTCAGGAATAAGACTGGATGTCCACTGTTATTATTACTATGTAACATAATACTGGAAGTCTTCCCTCAGCAATTAGACACCAGAGATGATGGGCCTTAAGAAGTGTACTTGCTGTGATGAGAACCGGATGGTGTATGGAAGAGTGTTGAATCATTATATTGCACCAGAAACTAATATAACGCTGTATGTTAACTACCTGGAATTTAAATAAAAACTTAGAAAACAACAAAAAAAAGCAATCTGACTCTAGAATCCTTGCTCTTCAAACTATACTCCGCTGTCTCAGTAAATATATGCCTTAATAAATTGTTGTTGAGTGAGTAAATAAATGGAATATAGATTTCTAGAAATGCGATTTCTAGATCTCAGAGCATAAACATTTTTAAGGCCTTTAATGCATATTGCAGTATAAGCTATTCTATATGCTTATAAGTTTTTTTATAAAACAGTATGGAAAATTTTACATATGATATCACAGCTGTGAAAACAAAGGTGCATAGAAAAAAAATTGAAAGAAACACATCAAGATGTTAAGAGTGGTCATTTTTAATGGGTACATATTTTTCTTCCTTCTAATTTTTCCAAAATTTCTGTAATGCATTTTTACTTTATAGAAACAGATTGAATAAATATAGCCTGATTTTTCTGTTATATGTGCTTTTCTGCTCTATAGTTGGTTTTGAAAGCAAACCTTTCTAAGTAAAGAGAATTTTCATGACTATATTGGGTTCTTTGTTCTCTATCAATCTTAAAAAGGAAATTAGAATCATAGGCAATTTGCCTTCCTGACATTATTGGAATAATACATTTGATTTAACCCCTGGTGCTAATAAGCATTTCTGATAGTTCCCATCTAAGGACAAAAGAACTATTGTATTCCTACATCCGTTTGTAAAGCACTTTTTATTGACTGGTTTTGCAAAGACTTTATCAAATGGTTTCTCAAACAATCCTATGATGTTGTAATAAGTCCCACAAAGCCTTGGATATACACACACCTACGTGAAGGCAAATGTTATAATTTGACATGTTAACCTGTGTATTTTATTGCCCAGTACTTGCTGATAGTCCAGCTCTTTCCCTAGTTTTAGCAGCAGCTGGGGTGTGCCATTGACTGCCTCAGGGAAAGGACAGTGTAGCAGAACACAGGTGTCAGTGTTTGGCATAGGACTTTTGAAAGACTAGGCATAAAGGAGACCTATGTCCAAAGAGACAAGAAAGAGTAAAGTAGTCCCACTTCTTCCCCATCTGGGTCCAGAGGCTGCGAAAGGGGTAAGGTGAAGTTCAAGCGAACAAGAGAGCTTAAAATGTTAACACAGAGTTTCCTGGATAGTGTCGCTCTGCACCCCAGATCCCAGAGAAGTTTGAGGGATCTGAGGGAACAGAAAACCCATGCTTTGCTTCTGGGTAAAAACAGGACAAGCCTCACATGGTATGGAAGAGTGAGAATATTTCCAATGAGCACAAATATAATGATGACAAGGAAAGAAAGGTGACCAGATGTGATTAGTCCTTAAGCTCACTCTTTCTTCTGCCAACTCCAAGCTGCTGAAAATTTTAGTTCTAGAATTTCCATTCAGTTCTTTTTTATAGTTTCTATTTCTCTACTAAGATTCTGTACCTACCCACTCATAATTACCCTCAATTTTTTTAAACCTAGTCTCAAAATTGGCTTTTATTGACTGCATTTTGGGTAAGGTTTTTAAAATTTTTAAAAAATTTTTTTACTTTTTTATTTCCATCTTTATGAGAGAGGGACTTCCTGACAATGGTAGTATCAGAATTGGGTTAAGGGATGACAAAAACCTAATGTCAAAGTAGTCACTTGAAGTAGGGCAGGGCATCATCTCATTAGATTTGGTGCAAAATATGTGATGATCTCCAATCTTCAAAAAGGAAGGATAGTTACAAAAGCCTTATGGAAAATATAAGAATATATCTCCAATCTTCTCCAGTCTCAAACAACTGGCAAGACCTGCCCACTTGTTAAGCAGTAGAACTGGAAGAGGATTTAAAACATTAGCATCTAACTCCCTGCTTTCTGCCAAGTAGAAAAGACAGTCTCCTCCAATGATTAATTTTTTCTAAACAAAAAGCAGCTTTCTTGAATTTCCTAACATAAAGGTAACACATATTTATAGAAAAATCAGCCAAAACAGGCAGGCATAAAGAAGAAATTACTACTAACATTTTACTGAACATCCTTCGAGATGCTGCTCTGTGCAAAGATTTATGCATATAATTTTATATGAATGAAATAATATACATGCTTTTAACTCAATATGTGGTAAAGAAATACAGAGACACATTATTCTTTTTAATGACTATATAGTCCCTTGCATGAGTTGTACCAAAATTTATTAAACCAGTCCTCTATGGAAGGACATTTAGTTCTAGATTCTTGCAATAATGAACATTTTTCCTGCTGTGTGTGTGTATGAGACAACTTTGTATATTTTCCAGATTATGTTTCCTTGAGGCAGTACATTTGTATAACATTATTTCTGAGCCAAAGCATATTCTAAGTTTGTGATAATTAATAAACCATTCTCACCAGAAAGGTTGTACCCACACTCACACTTCCATCAACAGCGAGCCCCTTTCTCTCTCTTTGATCATACTGGATATGTGTAATCCTTTCAAACTTTATCAATATGTCAGGCAAAAAGTAACATCTAAATTGTCTTGAGTGACTTGCCAATGAGGTCTAATGCGGTATTGAGGATGGGTATTGTGCTGAGTGCTCCTTTCTGGCCTTGGACAGTGCATGCAATATGCAGAGATCTATAATCTAAACGAGGTGGTCTGGCCTCCATACTCCTAGCTTTGCACTGACTTCGTGTATCCTTGGGTAAGATACTCAACTTTCCTGAGCGTCAGTTTCTTGAGCTGCAAGTGAAGGACTCAGAATGGGGGTTCTTGCACTTCCTCTCTGGCGGTAACGGGGTCGTGGTGGATTCACTGTGCAGATCTGCAGCAGACACTGCTGGCTGACTAACCCAAAGCCACTCCCAGCCCCTTCTCCCCTGCCTGCCTCTACTCTGGAAGAAGCTGGAAATGTTCAATAGCCTCCTTTAGAGCTAATGAGTGGCCATTTTACCAAATTCTGGCTAATGAGACATGAAGCGAAGGTTATGAGGGTGCTTCTGGAAAATCAGCTTTTTTGATGAAAGAAACAGGCACAAGAGAAAGCAAGCTCACAGCAGTTGTGTCTTTCTCACACTCTGCTTTCCGTGCAGACCTGATGCCTAGACCTGTGGGGCATGTGGTAGCTTTATACTGAATGGACTCAGCTGAGCAGGATCTGTGCTTCAGAATCCTGGCCAGTTTCAAGGCTAACATTAGCCACAAGAGAAGTGTTGCATGAGACTGAGAAGGCATCAGGGAAGCAGCAGCCATGGTTTCCATACTCTGAAGGACAATCCAGGGCTCCAGACACGGTGATAACTCTGGTGCATTGTCACTGATCTGCCGGCTCACCTTGCTGGTATGAGGCAGCATGCAGACTCCAGCTGCCATCAGATCTCCTCCTTCAGCTTCTCTGCATCCTAAGCCAAGTGCAAGTGTAGCCCCATGAAGGGTGCCAGCTTCTCCCGCAATACACTTGCATTATCAAGGTCAGAGGTAGTGAAAGGAACACACAAATCTGCTCTGTCTTTGAAGATTCTAGTTGTTCATGAATTCTAGGTTAGCCCTATAGGTCCCAAGCCTGTACGTGCTTTCATCCACAACCAGCTTTCTACCCTGACCACCATTCCGTCTGACCTATGGTGACTTCCGGTTCGATCAGCGCTAGAACCAAAAACAGCAAACAGCTTTGCATGGCCTTCTCCAGGAGCTCCCACAATCATGTAGGGTCTAATGTATCACTCTCCAATAGAGCTTCTGTGATGACCAAAGTGTTTTGTATATGAGCTGCCCAATATGATAGCCACTGATCACAGGCATATGGCTACTGAGCACTTGAAGTGTACCTAGTGCAACTGAGAAACTACACTGTTAATTTTGACTCATCTAAATTTTAACTGCCACATGTGGCTGGTGGCTACCATATTGAAGAGCACAGGTCTAGTGCCTAATAATAAATCTCTCATTCTTCATCACTTACAGTGGTTCTCTTTCTCTGGTTGCATTCTGACCGATCTGGGCAGTGACTGGTGACTACACAGGGAAGGACATGAAGGGCTAGAGATCAGAAAGAGACTGGGTTTTCTGGGAGGCTCACCTGCCTGTGACTGTTGAACTTCTTATATGAGAAAAGTAGACTCCCTTTGAACTTGCCCTGTTGGGAGCCTCATCTTCATTCCAGTCCCCAGGCTAGAGTTATCAAGGTGAGCTAAAATATTCATGGAGAGCAAGCAGGCTGTGGTAAGGTGTGCTCTTCAGCATCTAATGTTTTCGTTATTCCACCATGAGGACTGTTCCCTATGCAGATCCTTCCATCTCCCAGTCCTTCCTCCTTCCCCATGTGAATATGACCTTCCTTAAGGAATGCAATTACCCCCCTTTGTCTGTCACACTGGATTTTGTTTATTCAAACAGTTTTAAACACCAGCACATTTTCAGGAGTCTGCAATTGTGAATATGGGGGTGGCGGACAACCACTTTTGTCAGCTCTAGTTTCTAAAACTGGCCACTTACTAATAAGCTTTAGGAGGAATCGGTCTTTCCAGATGTGCTCTGCACTGTTAACCTGAAAGAATTAATCCTGAACAAGAGCTTCTTTCAAGGCTGTGCTTGACGAGAGTACAATGAGCAATGATTTCAAGCTGTGTTCACAAGCAATTCTACACACAGGGAACATTTCTTTTTCTTTCTTTTCTTGCTTGCTTAAACAAGTGGTTATCCGTTATGGTGTTGACATAGGAAAAGGCGAAATGCTGGCAACTGAATCAAAGCAGCAGGGCAACAGACAGCTCAGTGGTGGCAAGGTTTGGTTCCTTGGACAACCAGGCAAGCTTTTCACTTCCTCCTAATTTGGGTCCCGCCCTCTTAGTTTATCTTCCTGAGAATGTCAAAAGAAAGAGAAAAGAACATATTGGTCCTACTGCAAGCGGTCTTTGGTGCTTGTTGCTCCCTTCTTATACTCATCTCCTACGACAGGGTCCTTCTAACTTCTCTATCGTTTGGTGAGTCACTTTGCTTTCCTGTTGTTGCCTTCAGTGAATTCTGCGCGCACCCCACAAGTGCCCCGCACTCCCTCCCGGCCCTCTGCTGGGGCTAAACGCTTCCTAGCCAAGGTCGGTGGCCGCGCTGCTTCCAGCACCCAATCCCGAGGGAACGGATCGGGAAGGGGGGGACACCGCGGGGTCCACCCTCCCGCCCTTTCTTCTCTCACTCCCGGCCGAGGGACTCGCGGTGCCCCCACGGGATGTGACGCGCTTTCCACCTCTTGGGTAGGTGGAGGGAGCTAGCCCCTGGCGCTGTGACCCGACGTCTGGGTTCGACCCCGGGCGGGTGCGGAAGCGGTGGCGACTGCCCCCGCGGTGTGGTCTCCCGGCAGAGGTGGGCGCGGATCAGCTGCGGGGCCCGGAGCGCCGGCCGGATGCTGCAGCCTAGTGGTGGCCTCTCCGAGAGCAACGCGAGCCCTGGGCCCGCGTCCGCCCTGGGCGCGCTCGGGGCCGGAAGGGGGCTCTGGACTTGGGTCCCTCCTCCTTTCCCTCAGCTTCTCGGAGCGCTCCAGCTCTCAGACCCTCCTCCTCCCAGGTACGGGCCGCGAGAGGAGGGCGCATCTCTCCTCCCGGCACTCCACCATGGGCAATATCTCCGAAGACTCCTCGCGGCAGGACTGCAAGTCTCTGCAGTCGCTCCCCTCCGGCGAAAGTCCGGCCATCAGCTCGGTGATGTTCTCGGCCGGGGTGCTGGGGAACCTCATCGCGCTGGCGCTGCTGGCGCGCCGCTGGCGGGGGGACGCGGGACGCAGCGCAGGACGCGGGAACTCTATCTCCCTGTTCCACGTGCTGGTGACAGAGCTGGTGTTCACCGACTTGCTTGGGACCTGCCTCATCAGCCCGGTGGTGCTGGCTTCCTACGCTCGGAACCAGACCTTGGTGGCCCTGGCGCCTGAGCGCCGCGCGTGCATCTACTTCGCCTTCGCCATGACCTTCTTCAGCCTGGCCACTATGCTCATGCTCTTCGCCATGGCCCTGGAGCGCTACCTATCCATCGGGCACCCCTACTTCTACCAGCGCTGGGTCACGCGCCGAGGCGGCCTGGCGGTGCTGCCCACCATCTACACGGTCTCTCTGCTCTTTTGCTCCCTGCCACTGCTGGACCCCGAGAAGTACGTCCAGTACTGCCCTGGGACGTGGTGCTTCATCCAGCACAGCCAGACCACGTACCTGCAGCTCTACGCCACGGTGCTGCTGCTCCTCATCGTCGCGGTGCTCGCCTGCAACTTCAGTGTCATCCTCAACCTCATCCGCATGCACCGTCGGAGCAGGAGAAGTCGCTGCGGACCCTCCCTGGGCAGCTGCCGGGACGGCCCTGGGACCCGCAGGAGAGGAGAAAGGGTGTCCATGGCGGAGGAGACGGACCACCTCATTCTCCTGGCTATTATGACCATCACCTTCGCGGTCTGCTCCTTGCCTTTCACGGTAAGTTAACTCGCTTGGTTTCCGCAGCCCCGCTCTGAGCAGTCTTCTTACTCTCTATCCTCTCCCTCCCACACTTTCCACCGTCTTATCTTTGCAATTTGTAAGAACACGTTCTGATTCTTGAAGTCTAGAGCTTTCTCCTCTCGCTTCTCACCTTTATCCCACTTCCTTCCTCCCCTAACCTTTGGTGGCTCTGTGCTAGTGTTTCTCACACCTAGTACAGTCCCCCTTTGGCCCTCCGCTAAGCCGGCCCAGACCCCCAGCCTAGAGTTAAAGGGGGGAGAGGGATATGTCCCTGCCCACCTCTGCCAGCCTGGCTTCCTGCCTGAGGAGAGGCAGCCCCTTCCACCTGTGGATGGGTATCAGCTACAGCTTGACTTCCCTGGGCTGCAGTTCACCTCTAGGCGTTCCCCACCCACTGGTGCGAGCTCTCCATGCTTTCGCCTTCTCCCAACACAAAAGGTGGTACCCAACACCCAAGCTTCCAGCTGTTGGTAAGTTTAGAGCATTCATTATTTGTCCTAAAAGTTCAACAATCACAGACTTTACAAGTTTCCCAATTTACACATTAGGAGCATAACCCTTTGGGGCCATGAAAAAAAATATGTAGACATTATATTATGTCCATAATGATAATTAAAGGGAAAGATGGTTGCTTGGAGAAACCCCTTGCTGACTCTTGCAATTCCTCTAAAGGAGGCATTTGTACTTCCTCGAAATATCCTCTTCATATCACTATCAGAAATATCTATAGGTGTTCTTCACCTTACAGCCATGCATTTGTTGAGCACAAAGCCACATACAGGAATGTCTGGTCCATCTTAGGGATGGGAGAGTTAAGCACGTCCAGCTTGTTCCATGACCCAGCAAGTCAGAGGCTGCCCCAGGGAACTGAAGACAGGAGCTTAGGTTTGGGAATGGCTGCTGTCCTAGTCTGGGGCAAGCTTAGCTGTTAGTTCTGTGATGCTGTGAATTGGAGCCTCCCCAGGTGTAAGGCAGGTAACAGAGCCCCAGATGTGTCTGAGCACGGCCCCTTACCAGAAGTCTTGGTAGTCCCGCTTCCTGCTCTTCAAAAGAACAAGACTGACTAACAGGGAGTAAGCAGTTGGCAGTGATTCCCTCCTGCCATGGTCTTGGAGAAAAGAAAAAGATAGACAGTGCCTACCATTAACAGGTCTGACCGTAGAAACTAAAGAAGTAACTTTACCTCACTTTTGGCCTCTATCACTGTTGATTATCTTAATATGTTCCCCCTCCGGGGTGGGAAAGGACACTTGTCCTCCTAAATGAACTGATTCATAATCATGTTCTCTTCTCCCTGGTCCCCATTGTCCTCACACTTCTACCCCATTCTCTGTCAGGGCAGAAGCTGGTTTGAATCCATAAGGACAGGAAGGTACCCCCTTATGAAAGGAGGCAGCCCTATGGGACCCCGCCTCTTCCATTCCACCCTGAACTGGGGCATTTGTACAGCAGAAAGGCTGTGATGTAGAAACCAGCATGACTTCTATGCATTTCTTTTATTTGACTAGTAGAAACTTTTGATGTCATGTTAGGAGTTAAATCAACTTTTTTGGGTCAGGACAAAGACGCAGAACCTGTATCTATGAGAGAAAAAGCATTTCCAGTTCCACTAAACAACTTAGAATCCAACTTAGAGGCCATAAACCCCTTCTGAGTTGGGCAGTGCCGGTCTTAGCCTGGTGAGAATCGGGAGATCAGTTCTTGGAGTCTCTTCTGTGATTTCTGAGTGTGTATTTTAAAATACCCCATACCCCCAGCCACTTAAATAGCTTAGGAATGGGCTCCAAGGGGACCACAGACTTGTGAACAGGGTTATTATTCCCTAAGCCCTTTAGAGGAAGAGAACAGGAGGAAAAGATCTCTCCTTTGATCATGACTAACCCATTGCATAAATATATTATCAAACATAAAGGCAGTGATTTTCAACAGGTTACCCTGTTTTCAAGTAAATTTTCCTTTTATCATGGAAACTCAGTCATTGCTATATGTTGATTTTCAAATCTCCCTGTGTAAACACACACAAACACACACACTTACATGAATATTTATTCTCCTCCTTTATTTACTATTAAGGGAAGCTCCAGAGTTGCCAAATGGAAGGGGCTTAGAGCTAGAAGTCTGGTTAGAAGGAGTAGGGTAGTAGGAGGTTTCTTTGAAGCTATGTTTTTATTTAGATTATCTGTTTATGGCTTGAGGTCACCAGATGAAGATTATGAGGGCCCCTTACGATAGTGGCATTGACACTATCAGCAAATATTATCCGGATTTGCTTCTGAATGTATGCATGGCAAAGATTCTCAAAGAGTATCAAAGAGTAGGAAAAGCCTAGAGTGAACATAATCGGAAAGCCAGACATGCTCATCCTTGCCTTGGGGCTAACAGGACATATTATCTAGATGCAGAATGGGTAACTCACCAGGCCCCAAATAGATATTTGAACTGTGCCTTGAAGTTGTCTTTTAGTAAGGAAATTTATACCGACCATTGACTAATTTTACTTTGTCAATAAATTATTGGTATTTGTTAGAAACTTTCATTTACATGGCACTTTAAACCTTATAAAATGCTATAGTATCCTGATTTTCGCTATCTCCTGGAGGGCTTATCTGATGATTCCAAAGTCATAGCTACCATTTGGTGCATTCATTCTGCTATTTCAGAATGCTTGCCATGGGCACTCGGGGAGGGGCACTTTCCCCTCATGTCCTTTTCGTCTACTTGGTCTACACGAAAATTGTGTAGAAATGGCCTATACCAATCTCCCACACAAGGCAGGAATAATTTCCACACATCCTAACTGGGACGCTGTTAGACAAGGCAAAGACTTGTGGTTGTCTTCAGAAATTCTCCTGTTTCTCCAAGAGAACATATGCAGTCTAACAGAAGTACAGTTGAGCCACATATGGAATTTTAAATATTCTATTAGCCAAACAACAAAAAATAAAAAGAAACGGTAAAAATTAATCAATATCTTCTATTAAGCCAGTATATTCAGAATATTATCACTTCAAAATGTAGTCAGTGTAAAGTGATTATTAATGAGCTATTCCAACTAATTGACTTCCTTGTTTCCAGAAAGTGCTAGCAATCTACTCTATCTCTGTCTGTTTCTTCCTCAGGACAGAACTGCTTTCTATGTCCCTCAAAAGTAGGCCACATCACTGGTCCAGGAAAGAGGAGATTTCACAGCTGTTTATCCATTGAGGCACCGGCCTTTTCCAGCGCTCCAGTAGTGAGGGAAGGAGGGGAGTGGGGAATTTAAGAAACCTGGATATAATCGTGTCAGCGTTATCCCAAGGGAGGGGCAGGTTAAAATTACTGCTTGCTCCAAGAACACCAGTCTAGGACTTCCGATGTTTGGCAGTAAAAACTATCAAAATGGAAAATACCAGCACCCTGTGATGAAGTCAAATTCAACCTTCAAATATAATTATTATCAACATCAAAATGGCTAATATTTTGAGTGCTAATTTTTATAGACACTAACCCATTGTCTCCACAACAACCTGCAAAATAGATGGTACTGTTGTTTCTTTTCTACAGATGAGGCAAATAATACCCTGGGTCCCCCAGCTAGTGATCACTGGAGCTGGGGTTCAAAGCTGGACAGTTTAAAAATGCACAGAGCCTATCCTCTTAACCATAGCACTATCAGAGGGAAAAGTACTTCTTTCAGGGGAAATGTGTTAAAATATTAATCCAAGATTTCACAAAGGAATGGTGAGGATGTTATAAATATCTGGATCACTTTGTCTTGATTCCAACTTGTTAGTTTTTTTTTTTTTTTTTTTGAGAAAGAAAGAGAGAGAGGGAGCATACACACGTACACCCCAGTGGGGATGGGGGAGGAGCAGAAGGGGAAAGTATCCCAAGCAGACTCAGGGCTGACGGGTGGGGAGCCCAAGGAGCTCTATCCCACAACCCTGAGATCATGACCTGCGCCAAAACCAAGAGTCAATGCTCAATTAATTGCGCCACCCATGGGCCCCCCACCTTATTCGGTTTAAAAATAAAAGGCAAAGACCTTTTTTCCATCCTGATCAAGGGACCTGAGCTGGGGCCAAGTGTGCGGTTCCTTTTTTCTTCTCCACAGTCCTATGAATTGAAAGGCTGAGACCAAGATCTAAGGAGATGGGCTAATATAAATGCTGGTCTAAATTAAGAAATAATCAGGTTACCCCCCACATAAAATCTTGTGTTGGTACACATAAAACATTCCTTATGCTATTAAAAAAAAAGTATGTTGTGGTTAGGAAATAGCATTATTTTGGCTGTCCAATATGAAATCATGCATGGAACCAACAACATATTCCAAACTGTTTATGTACTAAAGAGATAGTGTATAAATTAATGAATTCCTCCTTATGTTGATCAGCTGTTGCCATCATTTCACAGGGATAAATAGAAACTTTCTTCTTGAAATGGAACAGAATACAGAAAATATATCAGACCTCTATTCTTGCCTCAGATACTGTTTGTGTTTTAATTTTCAATGCATGTCAAATTACTTGGTTACTACTTTGCCAAGAGCTGTGGATAGCGGCTGGCCATTTTAAACTGCTTTCTCCTTGCCATTAGAATATTTTATTCAGTTCTAAAATTTCAAAAGTGAACTATTGGCTCATTCTAAAATTGTCTTCATCTTTAGAAATTCTTTAGAGCTGCAATTTCTAGGCAAATCTGATTAGTGGAAATACAATCTTCAAAATACAGAACAAACTCAAGTAAATAGTTCTGGAGTTTCCTGTTCATTCCTGGAACTCTTCACATGAAATGTAACGTGAATGGGGATTGTAAAACATGAAATTTGTTGATTACATACATGCAAAATACCACAGTTCTAGTAGGGATAGAAGAGAAATTCAGAACTCTTCATGTATAACCACAGTGAATTTGCTGGTACTATTTTAAGTTCTATCCATGAACTACTGGAAACCCCTTTATCATTTCTGCATCACCAGCGATATGCTTGGGGATTGGTGAAATTATTTTAAGGCAATGACTTTTAAGAGAACATTCCTCTATATGAGTGCTTTCATTCAACACCTTTTCCTTTGCCTTTGTAAAATGGTGGTTGTGAGTAAAGACCCCGTTACCCTCAGTTTTTAAAATTTAGACAGCAAGAGCCATAGTCCTTCTTCCCCCAAAAAAGCTGTGCACCATTGGTCAGGTTGTTCATCACTGCTGTTTCAGATGGTTAAGGCCAGGTCCTCAGCTTAAAGAAAAACAGCTTTTAGGGACGGTATATTTCTTTTTTGGCATGTCAAGAACCCATCGCAGTATTAAGTTAAAAATAAAGAGGGCACCTGGTTGGCTCAGTCGGTTAAGTGTCTGCCTTTGGCTCAGGTCATGATCTTGGGGTCCTGGAAATCCAGTCCCACATCAGGTTCCCTGCTCAATGGGGAATCTGCATCCCCCCTCTCCCCCACTCATGTTCTCTTTCTCTCTCATAAATAAATAAAATCTTTTTTGTTTTTTCTAAAGAATGGAATAGGATAGGATAGGATAAAAATGGTAAGGGACTGATCTCCAGAGATATGGTGCTTAGGAAGACAAGTCTCTTTCGACCTAAAGGATTAATCTGCAACTTGGTCTGCTCAGTTTCCATTGGCATCTCCTGTCCTCTATTTGGTACTTTCTGACAACGAAACCCCATCCTTATCTTGAGCTCACATCCACTGTGCCTCAGTTTATATGACCAAGGTATACCAAGCTTCATTTTTCTCAGAATAATTTGCTGTCTAAAATTGGCCCCCTCTAACAGAATGCTAGACTACAGTCTTCTGCAGTTAGGACACATAGGGGATGGGAAGGGCCAGGAATAGGGAAAGTGCATTTGCGGAAGGCCGAAACTTCCCATGGACAACGGTTCCTCCTTCACTCCACAGACAGCACTTGGATCACTTTGAAATCATTTGTAAAATCTTGTGTTCTGTGGAGGGTCTGTCGTGCTCATCATTTTTTTCAAAGAATTAAGAGCCATCACCCTGGAATATACAAGCCCAGAGCTCTATCGCATTAACTCTCTTATGTCCAGCCCTGGGATCACCTGAAGCACAAGGCAGGGAACACTCTTTAGTACCAGAGCCATATCTGTGCCCCAGTCTTTTTTTCCAAAAGGAGAGAGGCTCCTATTCCCTCCACCACAAAGCATCTGGGATTTGAGAGAAGGGATGTCTTTAAAACATCATATACCTGGAAAATACTGTCCCCACAAGTTTTATGTTTAAAAAAAATTTTTTTTTGAAGTATAGCAGACACCAAAGTTTTTTAAGAATGGATCATATAGGGACACCGGGGTAGCTCAGTCAGTTACATGTCTGCCTTCCACTCAAGTCATGATCCCAAGGTCCTGGGATTGAGTCCTGCATCTGGCTTCCTGCTCAGTAGGGAGTCTGCTTCTCCCTCTCCCTCTATTCCTCCCCCTGTTTATGCTCTATCTCTGTCAAATAAATAAACAAAATATTTAAGAAAAAAAAAAAAGAATGGATTCTATAAAGCCATAGCCAGGCCACCCGAATGTCTTTCACAAGGCAGGTAAACATATGATAATCTGCGCCTGCAATTTAACTGTGCAAAGTGTGAAGGAGAGAGGGGGTGCCAGCGTGGCTCAGTCAGTTGAGCGTCCGAATCTTCATTAAGACTGATAAATCGCTGACCCTTACCTCTGAAACTAATAATATATTACATGTTAATTAATTGAATTTAAATTAAAAATGCAAGTGAAAAAATTTTTTTAAATGTTTTAGTAAACATCCAATGTATTTACACACATATATAAATTATACATGTGTAGCACCATGCAGACATTTATTATGTAGATTACCAAAAAAAAGTGTGAAGGAAAGAAGAGTCCTAAAGAAAGACAAGTAGATATAGCCATGGTTTTTAAATTGATAAACAGGAACAGTCATACCCACAAACCTTTGTGACACCTTTACAAAAAGGGCTCTTACTAAACCATAATCAGCTAGTGGTGAACTTCACGTGAGACTTTACCTTACAGGCCTTTTTTTTTTTTTAAAAGATTTAATTAATTTATTTGAGAGAGAGCACAAGCAATGGGAGCAACAGAGGGAGAGGAAGAAGCAGGCTCCCCACTAAGCAGCGAGCCCCCGGACAAGGGCCATGATCCTAGGGCAGCTTGATCCCAGGACTCCAGGATCATGACCTGAGCTGAAGGCAGACGCTTAACCAACTGAGCCACCCAGGCGCCCCACATTGAAGGCTTTTTATGTAGATGGTGCAGAGAATGTAGTGCTTAAAAGGAAAGTTCTGGTCCCACTTCTAGAGTGTGGTTCCGTGACTTCCCTACTTCCTGGAGTGTGATTCGGGGCATGGTAACTAATATTCTAGGCCCTGATTTCCTCCTTTCTAAAAGAGGAATAACAGTATTTTGCAAGCTGGTGTAAGGATTAAACAGAATAAGCCCTACAAATTGCTTAGCCCCGTGCCTGGCACACGTAGGCCTTCAGTAAATATTCACTGCTATCTCCATAGGGTTCCATTTCTTTTTTTTTTTAATATTTTATTTATTTGACAGAGAGAAATCACGACTAGGCAGAGAGGCAGGCAGAGAAAGAAGAGGAAGCAGGCTCCCTGCGGAGCAGAGAGCCCGATGTGGGGCTTGATCCCAGGACCCTAGGATCATGACCTGAGCCGAAAGCAGAGGCTTTAACCCACTGAGCCACCCAGGTGCCCCAGGGTTCCATTTCTAAAGGAAAATCATATGGCATATTAACAATCAGAAACTGGATTCTGGAAGCTCAAAGTCATTTGTTCGACCAGGGCTAAGCGGGTCTTTTGATTTTAAGTGTGATAAGTGAATAATTTAAACTGTTTCCGGTGTTGGGTAAAGGTTCTAAAACAGAGGTTTTCAGCCTTGGCTGCACATTGGAATCACCCAGGTTGATTAAAAACCTTTGCTACCCATGTTCCAGCCCAGATTAATTAAATCAGAGTCTCTGGGGGTGGGAGCAAGACATCAGAGTAGTCATAACAATCCTCAGGTGATTTCAATGAACAACCAAATAGGGCTCTCATTTGTTCTAACATTCTGAAACCAGATGGAGTTGCATAAACAGTAGGGAAGTAGCTCAGAAGAACTGAAGTCCTTCTGAGGAGGAGGAAGAGGAGGAGGACACAGTGCCACAACGGCTTTCCACAGGAGGCTGAAAGGATTCTTTCTATAGAAGATGAATCTAAAGAACACTGAGTTTCATCCAGACCACTTTGTAGGTATCAAAACAAACTCTATAATCTTAGCAAAGCCCTACAGAGCAAGGCTGTCTTAAGAAATAAGAGGCCAATGCCTTATCCATTAGTCTACTGGGGCAAGGGCTATCCTAAGAAATTAAATCTCACTTGACTTGTGTAGATTTTTCTCATAGCAAATTAGTGTATGCAAAACGTGTATAAATTCTATCAGCCTCTGAGACTGATTTCCATAATATCACTGAAATGTTGCTAATTAATTGACCTCTCTGTTGTGTCAGCCTTTACTTAGAATCTAGGATCAGCTGGAGGGAGAGGGAAATGTGGAGTTATGGCTTAATGAGTATAGGGTTTCAGTTTGGGGTGATGAAAAAAGGTTCTGGAGATGGATGGTGGTGAGCCAGTCAGGGGCAGCCACAAAAGGAGCACAGGAGAGGCTCAGGAAAATAAAGTTTATCCTACTCACAGGTACTAGGAGCAGGAAACACTGCACAACACCAGGGCCACAAGGGAAAATAGTAGCGTAGGTCAGAAGGCGGAAGGAGGAGGAGCAGGAGGACAGCCTGGGCCTCTACCAAAGAATATTGCCTCCTGGGATATAGGACCAGATGAAGGGGGGTCTGGCTTGGTTACTTTGCATATCAAAGGACTGCTTTAGGCAAGCACTTCCCTGTCTCCTAAGAATGTAGCCCTGATAATACATTTTTTAATATATATATATGCACATATAAAGAATGTAGCCCTGGGGAGGGGCAATCTCTTCACAGCCAGAAAGCTTTTAAGATGTCAAAACAACTTTATATACAAAAAATAAAAAACATAGACAGTATAGTTGCACAACAATATAAATGTACTTAATGCCACTGATGGTACACTTGAAAATGGTTAAAATGGAAGATTTTATGCTAGGTATATTTTACAATTAAAAACAACCCCAGGGGGCACCTGGGTGGCTCAGTGGGTTAAAGCCTCTGCCTTCGGCTCAGGTCATGATCCCAGGGTCCTGGGATCGAGCCCCACATCGGGCTCTCTGCTCCGCAGGGAGCCTGCTTCCTCCTCTCTCTCTGCCTGCCTCTCTGCCTACTTGTGATTTCTCTCTGTCAAATAAATAAAATAGTAAAAAAAAAATTAAAAAAACAAAAAACAAAAAAAAACAACCCCAGGGCACCTGGGTGGCTCAGCGGGTTAAAGCCTCTGCCTTCGGCTCAGGTCATGATCCCAGGGTCCTGGGATCGAGCCCCACATCGGGCTCTCTGCTTACCAGGGAGCCTGCTTCCTCCTCTCTCTCTGCCTGCCTCTCTGCCTACTTGTGATCTGTCTGTCAAATAAATAAATAAAATCTAAAAACAAACAAAAAAACAATCCCAGGGGGGTGCCTGGCTGGCTCAGTTGGTGAAGGATCTGCCTTCAGCTAAGGTCATGATCCCAGGAGCCTGGGCTCAGCAGGAATTCTGCTTCTCCCTCTGCTTGTGCTCCTCTCTCTGTCAAACAAATAAATAAAATCTTTAAAAATAAATAAATAGATAAAAATAGAAACAAACTCAGGATCCACAGTATCAAAAATGGTGGACTCTAGGCAAGAGACAAGAACCAAAGGGAAAACATGGGGAGGTAGGAGAAGACAAAACTTACATCAGGAACTTCAAGGGTCAATTTCCCGGTATCAAAGAAGAAATGGTCTTCTACAAAATCTTGACCACCTCCTGAAATGCAAATTTTAAGCATCTCTAAAAATTACCCAGCATAGTGGTTGAAAAGGAAAAGAAACAAATAGCACAGAATTGCTTCATCCTCTAAAACCATTTTTCACTTCTCATTGCTCTGTCACCCTCTAACGAGATCAGGAACTATGATACCATAGAGGTCATTTAGCAGTGAAAACCTGACTCATCTCCACGTGTGACACCAGAGTGCTGAGCCTTCTCCCTAATGCCCAGTATGGCTGGCCAGTTCACTGTCATCGTACGCTGTGGCAAAGCTCGATCATGAATTCCCCTGCAGACTTTTTCTCCAACAGAGTGGCAGTTGTATGTGTGTGTGGGAACGAATATACTTGAATCTATCAGACTTCTGTACACTCTTATCCCGAATATCTAAACTCCCAGATTGCTTCGTAGGTATACCGTGTAAGTAAGTATTGTATATTTCTCAGCCAAAATAGTTTGGCTGACAAGAAAATGATTGCTTCCTTGCATGGTCCCCTCTAACTTTCCTCTTCTCTGTATAATCAGGGAAATCCACCATCCCTTCTTCTTTTTCCTTGCTCATGTGCCAAGCCTTTCCTCCATTCCCTATTCCAAGATTCTCTGGCATAAACACCTATGGCTGCCAAACCTTCCCGCTCTCGTCCTAACATAAGCAACCCGAAGATGACTACTCTTCTCCTTCCCTGCAAGGCGCTTTGTATATCCAGTTGCCAGATGTCTGCAGAATAAGTACCAGGGGGAAAGGAAATAAACCATTCCTTTTTCTGGCAAAGGAGTGTGGAGGAATGAAGTCGTAGCTCTCTAAGGCACAGGTTCCCACGAGTAAGAAAGTCCCTAGAGCCTTACAAAGAAATTGGTTTCAAAGATTGGGTATGAGGGGCACCTGGTGGCTCAGTCAGTTAAGCATCTGCCTTCAGCTCAGGTCACGATCCCAGGGCCCTGGGATGGAGCCCTGAGTCCAGCTCCCTGCTCAGTGGGGAGTCTGCTTCTCCTCCCTCTCCCCCCAACCCCCACTCCTATGCTCTCTCTCTCTTTCTCTGTGTATCTCAAATCTTAAAAAAAAAAAAAAGACTGGAAGTGATTTCCATTTGTTTTTCTCTTTCTGTAAGCTGTGTAATGTTTGATCTTTATCGAGCATGTCCTGTTCTCTTCCTTTCAATCTGACCAAAAATCTTCATTGATCCCAAAATATATAAGGGATGATATGATAGCTGGTATACCCATTTGAAAACAGCAGTCAGCGTGCAAAGATGTGTCAGGTTTCCAGTATTTGGAACATTGTTCTAAAGGCCTTTGTTCTAATATAGGCTATCTGAACACAGCCCATGGTTGAGCCCTTTACTAGTTCAAGGAAGTTGGAATTCATGTCCTGACTCTGCCAACTAAGCAGCTCTGGAAACTTGAGCAAGTCACCTAGCTTCTCTGCATGTTGGTGTCCTCACTGATAATCTGGAGGTTTGGACAACATTGTGGGCTACTTACTGAGCAAGCACTGTTTTAATTAACGTACACATACTACTTCCTGTCATCCTCCCAACAAACCCAAGTAGGTATTGCTCTCATTATCACCCGTTTTAAAGATGTAGTAACTGAGGCACAAAGAGTTTAGTTTTTTTTTCCTGTGGTTCCAGAGCTATATATGCATCCAGGATTGAAACCCAGGCAGTCCCGTGTCCAGAACCCATGCTCTAGGTACCTTTTTTCACTGGACTGGGATAATTAAATCAGATTAAATATTTGGACGTAAATGTAACATACTCTTATTACCTCTCCTGAAGTTCACTTTCTCATCTGTCAAAAGGAGACAATACTTACATTTCACAGGTTTTGTCAGGAATAAACATGGAAATCTACAGAGATTTCACTACCCATCTGTCACCACCCCGGCCCACAAAAAGACACGTTTTGCTCTTAAATCCTAAGAAATTGCACACACTCTAAGCCTGTCTACGGCTACAATATAAAACTAATATCATTTTCCCTCTTTGCTTCTTACAGATTTTTGCATATATGGATCAAACCTCATCCCGAAAAAACAAGTGGGACCTCCAAGCTCTTAGATTTTTATCCATCAATTCAATAATTGACCCTTGGGTCTTTGCCATCCTTAGGCCTCCTGTTCTGAGACTAATGCGTTCAGTCCTCTGTTGTCGGGTTTCATTAAGAACACGAGATGCAGCACAGACTTCCTGTTCTATAGAGTCAAATGCCAGTAAGTAGATTGACCTTCGCTGACAGTAGTTAAGAACTGCTTCATTAGCCAGCATCTGGAAGATCATTTTGAAATGGCTGCATGGAGAAATGAAAAAAGTAAGTTTACAAACCCAACAACACTCTCCTAATAAAACAGAGTGAACAAACCTTTCAGCAGTGGTTGGGGCTACAGAGGCGCTGACAAGGCACGTCATGCAAGTTGTCAGAAGGGTCTGTAAAACCTGCCCTCAACGAGCAGGTCAATGAAGTTGGTCTTTGGAGGAAAAACCAACCGCATTCAGGAGCCTTTTGACTTAAACTTCCCCGTTGAGTGAGAAAGCATGTGGTTTTGAAATTTGTTTAAAACCCTAAATAGTTACAGTGTTTTCTATTTTAATCTTCTATGCTACTGCCGGTATAAACATGCAGCGTGCAGTCAGACCAAATGAAACTTCGTGTGTCTCCTCTAGGAAGGCCGTGCCTGGAAGCAGCTGAGACTGGTGTCTTGTGTTGCTTAACAAACCCTTTGTTTGGCCAATGAATTTGGAAATCACAGGCACTTTGTACCGTCCTATTTGTGTATGTGGGAGGTCTCTCTGGTCACCACAGTATTACGCGTGGAACAGTGGGCTCAGCTGGTTAACGTCACCTTTTCACTAGTCCTCTAGAAGCTGTGTGTCAAAGTATTAGGTATTTATTTTATAATGTCCATTGTGCTAAGGGTAATCAAGAACACTTCTGGAATTTTCCTCTCAACAAGAAATAATAGGCTATTAAAAGAGTTTTAATTCTGATTAATACTTTTCATTCTCTTTCCAGGTAGGGGAAATGTGGCCAAATATTAGAATTAAAAAAACTCTTCTATTGCTTATGTTGAGGCTGTGACTAATATCTACTTGACAATATGACTGTCTTGTAGCAAAACTCATGCATCTACATTTTTATCCAGGAAACACAGTTTGACTCATACTATATAGGAAATCATGCAATAGTGAGTCATATCTTAATATGTTTCTAGATCTAAATGTTTAGCATGGTATAAACCCGGCATCAAAATACTTCAGCGAATTTGCGCTCCTTAATCATCTTAGTTACTGTGTAAACTCATCTGAAATGTCAGGAAAATAAACTATGAAACAAAAATGGAAAACGGGATAGTATTTGATGAATTCCCCCAAATAACAGTTTCTAGAGTAGATATGATATTTTTAATAAGAGAAAAGTGGAAAAATTATATTTATTTTGGCAGGCAGGTTTGTAAAGTGTGGTTGCATTATAATTTAGATGTCAAAATATTCAGTATAGTACTTGGTATTAGAGCATTTTTTTCTTTCCGTACAGCATGATCTTCAAAATAGTAGAACCACCTTATTTATTTATTTATTTATTTTGCAGTATGTGTTATCACAGGATAGCTGTTATTAAAAAGAGAGAGAGAGAGCACGGGTGTTGTGCAAAAAGAATGAATACTGTTACGCTGAAAAAATAAATAAAATGGATAAAATGGAAAAAAAAAAAAAGAGAGAGAGAGAGAGATGTTAGTTTTTTCCAAGGTCTCATTGAATTGCTTACGCAAAGCCATTTCCTATAAGTAGTTATCAAACTAGGTAATCACTTAAAGTGATTCCAAACCAATCTAGCATCAGACACAATCTATGTCAAATCAGCTCTTATTTTTAAAAGAATAAATAAATGGTTGGTTTTTCTACTAATTTAAACAAACCAGGCACAATTTAACTTAACTGAAATCTGGACATGTAAATAAATCTTCCCTGGACACAAGTATTCTAAAGTTAGGAGATTGTTCTAAATAGGATTATTTATGCTCATGGGTAATTTCTAAACATAAAATTCTGAAGTTACTTTGAATCTGGAAGATTGATTTCTTTTATCAAATGACTATTTTTTTCCTCCAAATGAAAAAATGTTAACTATAATCCTTCACTCCACCTCACCACTGCCCCAAAATTCTGGAATAATGCCTGAGAACTTTAAAAAAAGAAAAGGCATACTTAGACATAGTATCACTGGTAGGAACACAATGATTCACTCTGGGGGCCCAATATATAAGAATTTAAGCCATCTATTTAAAACTGGTAGATTTCTAGTGCTTCGTTTCCTCATGTACTCCTGTTCCTTGCACTGTGTTAAATGGCTAAATCCTGTTGTTTTGTCTGCATATACATAGTAGGAACTGAACGTAAAAATCCTATGTAATAGTCAATCTTGTATTATTAATGGCAATTTAAAGGTAATGGAAAAATTACTTAGAATAGATATGTAAATGTTTCTTTTCTAAAAAATCCCGTCCCATCAGATATACCTGTTTACACTTACTGACTCGTTTTCAAATTAAATGAAAAACACAGAGCTTGGGCTGGCATATTAGAGAACTGATCTGTGATTAAAAAAAGACACCAATTTTATTCGTTGTCCGCAATAGTTGGTGGGACGCAAAGGGAGAAACTACAGTGGATTTTCAGCTCAGAATGCCACCCCTCACTTTGGGTGGGCCAGAGTAGTCAGCCCTGAGCTGAATTGTTTCCAGTTCCCTGTGGCCCAGGTCCAGGGGGAACTGGGAAGTTCCGGTACTAAAGTGTGGCTTGAATCTCCAAAGATCTGATAGACGCTATAGAAAGACCTGAAGTTCAAAGCGGTTTGGATGCATGACAACCCAGAGCCAGAGCAAAGCTCTAGAAACAGTGCCAGCCCAAAACCACCATGTTGGCAGAGACTGTGTGGCAGGCAGGGAAAATCCAGTCTGCATCACTACATTCTCAGTGTAATTCAGTTAAAGTTTTGGCATCCCTGTCTGCTCATGCCAGCACACTTTGAAAGGGTTGTTCTAATGTTCACGTGATGTCAGCTCGGATTGGAATTGAGAAAAACCCAATATATTCAGGTTTAAAATTTGATGACATTGAAAGGCAGGGGAAGACAATTAGCTTGCACTCATGTAAAAGTTTGTTTCTTTCATTTAGCCCAAACTCATGGTTTTCTGAATTCAGGAAGAACCCCCACTTGAGCCATTTACAGATGAAGAAGCAGTCTTCTCAGCAAATGAGAAGTTTCTGTGTGTGGGCAGACAGTGCCTACTCATGTAGGTGGTGTTGCAACTTAAGTCTTTGATGACGGGTCTTCTGCCCCGTCACACACTTAACTTCATTGGATGTCCTCCCTGAGGACACATTTATAACATAACTCCAATCATCTAACAGCATTAGAATTGATTTTCTTTAATTCACAAAACATTTTTACTACCCTAAACGCACACTATGGAAATAAATATTATTTTAGAAAGTCACAACAGCTCTAGCCTATACAGGGGACCAAGGACATGGACTGGGCATTAATTTTTATTTCAGAAAGTTACTTTTGGGGGGGGAGAGCTTTTACCATTCTTTTAATTGTTAAGTACATTTTCTTGGATTATATTTGTTTTATTCCCTATAAAATCAATGTACTATTCCAGTCCAGTTCAGGTAGTTTAATTCTGTGATCCAGGCGTTTCATTTATATAATCTGCCACGAGTCAAATCAGTGTGAAGTTTCCAGCAAAAAAAGAGACAGCATGCTCCAAAGGAGTAACTGAGGACTGCTGAATGGAAGGAATATTTACAGAGGGGTGGGCAAACTTAAAGGAATGAACAGGGAGGGTGAGATGACCCTCACAAGCTTTACCTCTCCTCAGCCTGAAGGAACAGGGAAGTGGGATCATCCAACTGGAACTGTAGCCTTACGTAAGGAAGTAAGCACAGCCCTTGCAAAGCCGCAGGGAGGGAACAAGGGGACTACGTTCCTGGAAGATCTCTCCTCCTACTTTCTACTCTTCTGCCTGTTTCTCCCATTGGCGAAACCCAACTATAATCCACAGAGTCAGGGGAGCCTGGGTAAAGTAGACCATGAAGGCCTTACTACACGGGGCGAGTAGATTTAGAGGGGAAGAGGAGAATATCCAGCATAAGCAAATGAAAAATATGTTCTCCTTTCTTTTTAATTGCACCAACACAAAATTTGTAACCACAGAGTGAGCAGCTTCTCTTCCTGCCTCCTACTCCACATATCCCCTACCAGGCTTGGGGTATAGGAATCAGCCCCATCTGTATGAAATACTATAGATTCCTTCATCAAAATATTGGTCCTAAGCCCTGCTCTCCTGTGGCTCAGCATTTACACTTATCTAACTTTTATATAACTGGAGAAAGAGAAGGGGGATCAGACCAAAGCATCTTTGTGTTTCCCCTGCCTATAGCAGCATAGCTATCTCTAGAGAGAACAAAGAGAGGGAACCATGTCCTCTAGTCTAGAAATGAACTGGATCCTCATTTTTAAGGAGGACCACTAGAGCGAGGAAAAAAACCTCACTTAGGGGCACCTGGGTGGCTCAGTCCATTAAGCGTCCAACTCTTGGTTTTGGCTGTCATGATCTCATAGGTTGTGGGGTCAAGCCCCAGGTCAGGCTCCATGCTCAGTGGGGTATCTGCTTGAGGACTTTCCCTCTGCCCTTCCACCCACTCGTGCTTTATCTCTCTCATAAATAAATAAATCTTAAAAAAAATAATAATAACCTCACTGAACAATGCAGGGCTGGTCATTCCCAAATTTAATATAGCAGGGATGGGTCTACACAGCTATGATAAAGAAAGAGTATATGTAGCAATTCTGCATAATTTTAAATGCTGACAAAAGTACAAGGAAAAAGCAAATTTTAGCAAAATGGTAAAAGAATAGACAAAGTTTGACTCCCAAGCCATCTATCAAAGTTACCCTTTCTACTACCACAGGATCTGTCTGTATTCTTCCTTTACTCCCATCCTTTCACCCCTTTCCAGAGCGCACCTTTCCTAGCACAGATCCTCTCCTCACTGCCCACCACTGGGTCCTGCGTCATTTTCGATGCACACACTCAACCTCTGTCCTTTCAGCAAACTCTAGATTTATTCAGGGGCTATTAAAGATTTGCCGGACTGCTGAGGCCTTTTCACACAAGTTATTTAGCCTCGCTGCCTCTTACTTGCCTTGTCTGTAATAGAAAGATAATGAAATTATCTACCTCTTCAATTATTCTGAAGCTCAAATGAGTAAATACATGTGGGACATTCAGCACGGTGCCCTGACATGGTAAATGCGACAAGGTTAAGGATTAGTATCATCTCAGAAGCCCAGTTCAGCGGCCCCTGACCTCTTCACACACCTCTGGCTCGGAGTGCTCATTCCTGGCGGGGGTGGTGGTGCTTGGGGTCATGGCATCTATTTGTTGACTCTGGGTAACTGTCAAGAATAAGGATGATAATAAGCATGTCAGACAAGTTTGTATTTCAGAGAATGCAGTGTGGATTGGCACACACGGGGCAGTGTAGAGGAATGTGTAAGCATTAAAGAGAGGAGAGCAAGAGACACAGAAGGACAACAGGACACATAACGTGGCTCCCGTCCACTCAACAGAGCCAAGTAGGGGAGCTTAGAGGAGACAGTACCTGAAATAGTACTTGAACAGGATATGTTATGTGTTGGGAAACACACTCTGTTACAAAGCTGGAACTGAGGGGCCACTGGGTGGCTCAGTCAGTTAAGGGTCCAACTCTTGATTTCAGCTCAGGTCATGGTCTCAGAGTTGTGAGATTGAGCCCTGCGTTAGGTTCTGAGCTCAGCAGGGAGTCTGCTTGAGATTCTCTCTCTCCCTCTCCCTTGCCCCTCCCCCTGCTCACACACACACACACTCTCTCTCTCAAATAAATGTGATTTCATTTACTTATTTGAGAGAGAAAGAGATTGAGAGAACGAGAGAGGGGAGAGGCAGAGGGAAAAGCAGACTCACTACAGTGTAGGGAGCCTGACATGGGACTTGATCACAGGACCCTGGGATCATGACCTGAGCCGAAGCCAGACACTTAACTGACTGAGCCACCAAGGCGCCCTAAATACAATCTTAAAAAAAAAGAAAGAAACTGAGCAGATTTCACTTACACATCATCTTCTAAAGATACCCAGAATAAGTCCAACCCATGTGCCACAGACTACCTTCCATATTCCTGAAAACAGCACCCAGGACCTCTCTAGGCAAATATTTCTGATTACTGCAGCTGTCGCTTATAGGACACCTCACCATTTTGGGGCCTCCCCCAGATCTTATCTGAGTTATCAACGTCCACCTTAATATGCTGCCAGAACCAAACACAAACACATAATTCTAAACTAGTCTTATCAGTACCGATCACTGACCCATCAGCTGCTGACTTGATCTGAACATTATATTCTCATTAATGAACCTGAGTATTACAAGCCTTATTAACAACCAGGTCATACCTTTATAACCTTCAACAAATGAAAGAAGCACAGTGTTCCACTTTACACAGAGGAAAACTGAGCGTGGGGGTGAAGAGATTTGCTCACTAAGGACATTCTTATAAGATCCCTCTTATGATTCTTATGATTATGGTGCTGATCTTGCCACATGACATCACACAGTCATTTGGTTTCTCATTAGTCATTTGTCTATAAATTCTTGGATTGGTTCTGTAGACTAGGAATAACGAGCTTTGAACTTATCCACTGAAACTTGTCTTTTGTGTTAAGAACTTGGTCCTTGGCATGATGTGGAATTGGATGCCCATGCTGCGGCACAGAGAATAATCTCTTTCTTTGAAAATGTAGCTCACTACTTTGAGTCATCCAATGATTTTTTTTGCCAGAATTAACTAACCAATATTCATTTCAGTTTTAAGAGTATGCATGAGATAGCATAAGTTAAATACTTCAAAACTCAACAGCTGCACAATTAAACCTTTGAAGCATGGTTGAGACTACCTTTCAGCTTGTAGAAAGCTTCTTAACATATCCACATTGTGAAGATCTGAGAGGAACAAGCCAAAAACCTCAAGCTTTTAAAAATTCAATGTTAACTTTTCATGTTTTTAAAAACTACGTGACCTCGGTTACTTGTAAAATGAAAGACAGAGTAACCACATCACAGTGGGCTGCACGCTTCTTTGACCTGTAAAAATAAATCCTTCGGTGTAAGTACACATTCCAATAAAAGAACAGCAAGCTTAACCTAAACTAGGGATCTTTATTCTCTTTATTACCTATTATGGTGACTGGGGAGTCAGACACCCACTTCTAAGACAAAACACTAGCTCAGATGTTCACATCTGTCCATGAAATGCCAGTTTGGAAAACTAAGGAGAATAGAGAGTCAGAGTCCTGTCCTCCTTCTACAGATTTCTCTTCTGTGTTCTCAGTTAAGTTATATGAACCACAATGGTTGCAAAGATATACTAAGTGAGGAAATACAATCATCCTGTGTTGTCAGTATTCATAGTTTTTTTTTAAATGTCTTGCCTTTACTTGACCTACTTGACCATGTTTTCAAATACTACTATTTGGAATCCTTTGTAATAGGAATTTGGGATTTAGAGACAAATAACATTGGAAAAAAAAAAAAAACCCTGATAGCTTTATATGTAAACCAACAGTCAGAGTGGTAAAGCTGGGGTTGGAGTGCAGACATCAGATTGGTGACATGATGTGTCCCCATTCCCTAGCACCCTCTCCCACCCCTCTCTCCGACTCCTGATTCTGGCCCCCAGGCCATTGTGCTCTGCCTGGTGCAGACCAGCAAGCTCCCATCTCAGGTCACTTCCCTGGCTGTTTTCTCTTCCTGAAATAAATGCTCTTCTTCCAGACAACCATGGCTCACTTCTTCACTTCCTCATCTTCGAAGTTTTACTCCAGTGGCAGCTTCTCAGTGAGGCCTTCACTGAAGACCCTTCCTCAAATTACACCCTCCCCCACTCCTCATTCCCTTTACCCTAGTCTGTCTTTTTCTAATATGAGTGAACTTAAACCTACCTCAAGGTTGACCTATTTATAACATTCATGGTCTGTCTCCTTGTACTAGATTGTGAGTTCCAGGAGGGAGAGACTGCCGTGGCTTTTGTTTTGATGCCCAATGTTTTAGTATTTTCCAGTCCATTCAGAGGAGCAGCCTGGCAGGGATTATCAGAGCCCAAGGGGAATGAGGAGGCTATCCACACAGGGGGTAAACTGGTGTAGGGGCTCAGAACCAGAGTGGGAGAGTAGGGCATCTTTGCAAGGGGACAGGCTGGCAACAGGGTTTAGGAGCCTGAGCAGGTTGAGAGGGGCACCCATTGCAGAGGCCACCTGACATGGGCTGTCAGAACCCAAGTAGAGGGAGGATAGGTATCAGGTGGGGCAGTCGGGGGGTCAGACTGGGACAGATTGAGCAGAAAGATGGCGATGTGAGGAAAATTGTGATGATGGGGCTGGGAGACTGGTTACAAACGGATTTATCAAACAAGCAAATATATTAAGGATAATGGAAACCAGGTCTGTCACTGTCAGATATATGAATGCTGTAGTATTGGATTGGAATTGGGGGTATTGGTATTAACTCCCATTTTTCAACTTATACAGATAAATATAGAAATAAATACATATGTGAGTATGTGTGTGTGTTTTCTGGTTCTGTCTGCTGAGACTGAGATTAACAACTGCCTTCCCCAAACAATAGCGATAAGCACATCTACCATACAGATCCTGATCTCTAAATGCCGTTTTCCTCTAAAAGGAACCAGGGCTCCTTGGAGAAATATCTGACCCTAGGTCAAGGGCAGGAAAAAGTGTAGGACAAATCAGGAATATCTGATTGTGCAAGAAAATTAGTGTTCAAGGCAAGAGGAGCCATAAACAGGATATTTATATAGTTTCAGAGTACTCCTGACAAAATAACTATTAATTACAAAAAGGAAAGAGTAACTTTACCGTGAGAAATGCTGACAGACCCTAATTTAACCAGGCGATCCAAGTAAACATCCTCAGTAATGGAACCCATTTGTACTGTGAGCCAGAAGATGGGACGCAATAAGAACACGGTGTCACTTCTGCGGTACTTCTCCCTGTCAAAACTTTGTAATCGTGAGGAAACACCAGAGTAACCCAAACTGAAGAATAGTCTTCAAAATCCTGGCCTGTTAATCTTCAAAAGAGTCAAGGTCGTGAAAATCAAGAGAAGTGTGAGGAACCATTCCAGATGGTTCTGGAATGGCATCTAATGACAGGGCAGGTTCTCAAGTAGACCCCATCACAATGGAGGACCCTGGGGCAAGTAGCCCAATTTACATGGATTTTGAAGAACAGATGGGAGGAGGCAGCAGTGTTAACTTCTCGATTTGGGTTATTATATTGTGTTATGCAGCAGAATGTCTTTGGAGACACTCCAACGCATTCCTGGGGAAGGATGCATCACGTCTGAAACCTAATCTCAAATAATTCAAGGAAAAAAGTTACCATGTTCCTGTGAGTCTATGATTATTTCAACATTAAAAAAAATTTTTATTGAAACTGGAGGTACAGTCCCTGTAAAACAAAGAAAACAAAACAAAACAAAAAAAATACCATGCTTTTTGTACTTAAGGAGAAATTAACAAGGTGAACTAAAATCAGAATCTAATTTCTATCACTCTGATTCCGTTTTCCTCACAAGTTTTGTTTTTGAGCTGTGAATGAGTATCTGTGAAATGAAAACCAAAACCAGATATTAATGATGGATATCTTACCAGCAGGAAAAGAGCTGTTATCTTAATCTTTCTAACCATTCGCCACCAAGTCAGGCTAAGCTTCAATATGATGCTAATGGTTTGGCTTTAAGAATTTATACACCTATTGTCACATTCCCATTAGGGAAAAGGAAATCAAACACATTTACAACTATGAGCTGTCATTTGAATTTACAAGAGTTATTTTGAGGAGAAATGCAGCTATCACAGCATCCACTTAATTTTAGATCTCATAAGAGAAAATGATTCTGCCCCAAAGAAAACACGATTTATCCACCAGAGGTCCAACCCCATGCTATGATTATTTGAGTTTGTGGACTTCCACACCTTCCACAGAATCATCAGTTCATTCTTAACTATAAAATAGCACTACTTCAACCTTTTGATTTCTTAGTTCAACCTGCACAAATACAATAAGGTTTTGAATCTTATAAATGAAGATTATTTGAATTTCTGTAAGACCCTGTCCTCATAGGAAATCTGTCTGTTCAATCATAAGTCTGTGCTTAAAAGCACAGAAGAGTTGTGAACAGGAAACCGAGACAATGGAGCAGGTTGTCAGGAAATTATTCAAAAGTAATACCTCATTCTGTTTAGTGCTCACGTACCTTCCCAGCCCATCCTCCACACTGCTCTCAGTGGCATTACCCTTGGAGACAGACCAGCACCATGGCTATATAAAGTTTGGACTCTGAAGTTGGACAGACCTCATTTCAAACCTAACTGTTGGCATTTGCTCTATAGTCTTCAGCAAGTTAACTCAGACTTTCTTTTTTTTTTTTTAAGATTTTATTTATTTATTCGACAGAGAGAGAGAGATCACATGTACGCAGAGAGGCAGGCGGGGAGCGGGGGATGAAGCGGGCCCCTGCAGGGCTCAATCCCAGGACCCTGAGATCATGATCTGAGCCAAAAGCAGAGACTTAACCCACTGAGCCACCCAGGAGTCCCTAATTCAGAATTTCTAAGCCCCTCTATCACCTCTATTATGAGGGCAGTACTTGCCCTCCTCAAGGGCTTTAAAAAGATGATGGTTGCTGTTATTATGATTGATTTTTTTAATGAAAATGTGTTCATGTTATTAAGATCCCATATTGCTAGTGTATTGACTTCCAGCCCTCTGATGTTCGAAACTGCCTTATCACACAGCCACACACAACTAGACCACCAACACAAACATCATCACACTGGTGTCTATCTAATGACACATTACCAACAAATCTGAGGTTCACTGGCGACGCTGAGGAGCCTGGTGAAGTCAGAGATGATGAAGCTCACCGAATCTACAACTGTGTTCACAGCAAGGAATCACCAAAGCAGTAGTGACTTGAGCCGCTGCCCCACCTATCTCCATGCCACACAGACAGTGGGAGGCATCCACACATGTCTTCTCCCCAGAGGGCCTCATTGCTTGCTCTCTTATTTCCTTCATGGTTCTGCTCAAATGTCACTTCACAGAGAAAACGCCCTTGACTAATATAAAATGTTCCCATCATTCTCTTTCCTCTTCCTCAGTCTGTTCATGTTTCTTTATAACCGTAATTACCCTTCTCACTACCTGGCGTTATAGTAGGGGGAGAGGGGAGGGCATGTGTGAGTGCCCTTGCACAGGAGCTTATTATCTTTCTCTCCGAGTGGAAAAAAAATCTCCACAATGGCAGGGATTTTGTCTTTTTTGTCTTCCATCAGAACAATATCTCATATGACAGGTGTTCAATAAATATGCATTAAATAAATGAATGGATGAATCGAATTGTCAGCTCATAGTTTGGAGAAAAATGACCCCAATTTTTAATTGGGGCCAAAGGTCTTTGGGGAAAAAAATTCCCATATTTGCTCCAGAGAGATTCATAAGAAAAGAAGACAGCTTCGGTACAATTCATGCGAAACCAAACAGAGCAAGCAAACAAACAAACAAAAAAAACCCAAAGTAGCCTTCACCACACAGTTCTTAAGACAAGCATATGTTTTTGTTATTTCTTTTCTGTTTGTTGTCATGACTGAGGTTTTTTTTTTAATGGAATAAGTTTCCAAAAATAGGACACCACTCTCTAAATTGCACCTCTAGGACCTAGGAGTCTAACCTGTAGCTCTTGTCCAGAACCAATTCATTTCTAAGGCATGACCAGCACCCTGTCATCCCCAGGGTAAGAACCAAGCTCCTTAGCAGGCAAGCCAGGTTGGGCTGGGGCTGCTCACTCCCTCCTCTCACCTGAGGCACCTGTGGTGTCTGGTCTCAGTGCTGAGATACTTGGCAGTTTCACCCACCATTGGCTCATGTTGCCCCTCAGTCTGCAATACATCTACTCCTCTGTCCTGGTCCACACCTACTCATCTTTAAGTCTCGGAGGGAGCTATTCCTGACCTTTTAGTCCTACCATGACATCAATGAAAATCAAATTAATTCAACATTATGGTCAATAGTATGTTTGTAACTCTTTGCTAAAACTGGTTTGAGCAACTAAAATTAATCCAGCCCCTGCTGTTTCTCTACATATATATAGTATACTATATAGTATATCTACACATAGTATATATGGTATATGTAGATAAAGTATATCTACATAATATATATATGTATACACTATACTATATAGTAATCTACATAATATATATGTATACACATATATATACTACATGTACATATACTATGTATAGTATACATATATAAACTATATGTACCTCTGAATACATATCTTTAAAATGTTTTCTTTTAATTTACAAAAAATTTCATACTATTCTATACAGACTATAGCTTCTGAGATCCTAATTATGTTAATATAATACACACCACACCAATACCCTGGAATCATACTATCATCTATATCTATAAAAGAAACAGAATACAGGTAGAAAAACATACCTGAGGCTAGTTGTTTATCCCCCTATAAATAATGTTACAAAAAATACACAATTTTTAAGAAAAATATAAAAAAAACACTTAACACTGCTTCAGTCAGATGTATCTCTGTGAAACTATCTTCTTAATTCGACAAGAACTTGGAATAAGGAAATCCAGTTTGTCCAGTCACAGAATGTCATTTTCAAAGAAAGTTCCCGAGTATAAATTATAACACAGAAATAATGGTGTTATACTTAGATACATTATTTTGCATGAAATTTTCTCAAGGCAAAACATAAAACTGGTTTCTGATAAGCATCTTTATTTCTTAATACCAAACAACAGTCCCCCAGGGGTTAAAACTAGAGGCTGTAGTTTGAGTATGCCAAGGAATGAAAGATAAGATCTCAAAAGTGACATAAATAGTGAAGTAGGCCAGATACCATATACCAAAAACTTTTTAGTAGGCTTCCACAAGAGTTTTGTCCTGTATTCAGACTATTTATTTTGAGTCAAGAATTTTTACCCAAGACACAGGAGCAAAAAGGGCATCTAGCTTTGGCTGAGGAAGAAACAGACATACAAAATTAGCAAATACACACATAAAAAAAGACACTGCACTTTAATTGTAAATAGATCATTCTGACCGTATATCTTGTTTCCAAACATCATTAAATAAAAAGTGATTGCTGAGAGGATTCTTCTTCAGAAATGCAAGTGTTAAGAGGATTTTTCTTTGAACTTTTCTTTGGAAAGTTCTGTCAATATCAAACATTCTTGAGAAAATATTCTGTCTTTTGTATCCCATGGCTTCCAGAAAGGATTTGAGGAAAGTTACAATGGTAAATCATTTCTATCTAATCTAATAAAGAAAGAGAAAAAGTCAACTGTCAACTATGAGGGACTATGGAAAAATAAAGTGGACAATGCCCAATATTGGAAGATAAGAATTATTTTTCAAGTGAAGCCTTCACAGACTTTTAGCAAAAATTTTAAAACTTGGCCCAGTGAAGAAATTCTGTATGCAGTCAACATGATGTGATACACATAACATACTTACTACCTAGCAAGACAACAATTATGGTGGCTTTTTATTGTCAATGTAGTTAAGCTAAAACCATGTTTCCCAGAGTTTCCCTCTCTGCATAGTTCTGGTTCAGATTGGCCACAACAGAAACTTTTTCTAGATTTGGAAAGCAGAAGTGGAGCCACAGCCATAGTTAAGCTTAGGATGTTGGTGTTAGGTCAGGCACCACTGCAGCTCATACACACTGTTGTGGGTTTGCTGACTCATTGTGTTGGCCTGGGAAGGCTTGGCCCTCAGTTTCCTCCCTCCTCCCAGAGCTCTTTAGGACAGCAGCTGAGCCCACTGCACATCCAACAGGGGCTGGGTTTATGTCCTTCAGTTTGTTCCACTTTGGGACCAGACTCCTTTGTTGCTCTGAGAGTACACTAGATCATCTTCTGCAGGTTAAGTCAAATCACTGAGAAAGTGGTGGGAGCCTGATAAAGAGTATTCTAGATATTTATCCTGAATATCCTTGACTGATAAAAGAAATCCTAGAAAAAGATAATATTGTTATTAAGATTTACTTGGCTTATTGCTCCCTTTGGGGATATTTTTAACTTTATACCATAAACAGTGTTTGTTAAGAGTGACCTACCAACTTTCCCAAGAAGGCTGTCTTTTGGGCCAAGGAAAACAAATGGGACAAAGATGGAGGCTCATTCTAGAAAGATTTTTGTAGAACTGACAGCATAAAAGAGGTAGCTAGTCTCCGTAGTTTGGACAGGCTATGCCCAGAACAGTGCAAGTTGTTTCATTATTCAAAATAGGAATATATTAGGAAATATACATAACTACAAAGTCAGTCAACTAGAACAAGAAGGAAATACTATCATGGTTTTATTCTGCTGACCTGGAAGCCTAATCAGTTAGACAACAAACAGACACAAGAAGAATGAAGACTAGAAAGAGACATTTACATGGGGGGCCATGGGGACATTATTTTGTCTACTACACCAAGACAATTTTGAAGAACAACCAGGAGAGGGAATTTGACATATTAGATACTGAGATTTCTAACAAAGCTGTAATAATAAAAATTGGGTGACAAAGAGATAAAGACAAACAGAAGCCAGAACTTGGTATTCAACAGAAGTAGTATTACAAATTAGGAAGGAAAGTCAATAAGTATTGTTAATATGATTAGTTATCCATGTGGGGAAAAAAGATGAGATTGCTTACCTCATGATATATGTAAAAATAAATTCTAGATGAATCGTGTGGACCTAAAGGTAAGGAAAATATTAAAATATGGGCAAGGAATTTTATGACCTTAGAAAGAGAAAGATTTCTTAAACAGAATACTCCCCCCCCCCAATAAATTGTATATATTAAAATGTAATACTCCTACAGGGCGCCTGGTTGACTCAGTTGTTTAACCCTCCAATTCTTGATTTTGGCTCAGGTTGTAATCACAGGATCCTGGGATCAAGCCCAGTGTTGAGCTCCATGCTCAGCAGGAAGTCTGCCTGAGATTCCCTCCCACTTCCTCTGCCCTTCTCCCAACTGGTGTTGTGTCTCTCCCCCTCTCTTTCTAAAATAAATAAATTTAAAAAAAATATATAATACTTCCACACAATAAAAGACCCTATGAATAAAGTAAAAAGACAAATCATAAATCCTAAAAGTCATTGCTGTCCATGTAACAAAGCATTAGCACTGAGAATATATGAAGAATGTAAGTCATAAGAAAGTTCAATTATATAAAAATTAACTCAAAATTAATTAAAGACTTAACTATAAGAGCTAAAACCATAAAAACCTTAGGAAAAGAAAATAGGGGTAAATGTTCATGGTCTTGGATTTAGCAATGGTTTCTTACCTATGACATCAAAAGCACAACCAACAAAAGAAAAATTGGGCTTTATCAAAATGAAAAACTTTTGCACATCAAAGGACACTATGAAGGAAGTGAGAAGAACCTACAGAATGGGAGAAATATTTGCAAATCATATAGTTGATAAGCATCTAGTATCCAGAATATATAAAGAGCTATGACAACTCAATAACAAAGAGAGAACTCATTAAAAATGGTCAAAGGGCTTGAATAGACATTTCACCAAAGAAGATATAAAAATAGCTAACAAGCAAACATGAAAAGATGCTCAATGGTCATTAGCTATTTGGGAAATGCAAGTCAAAATCACAATAAAGTAAAGCTCACACCCATTAAAATAGCTATAATAATAGTAACTTTTAAAATGGAAAATAACAAGTGTTAATAAGGATGTGGAGAAATCAGAACCGTCATACATTGATGGTAGGAATGTAAAATGGTGTAGCTATTGTGGAATGCGGTCTTGGGTATTCCTCAGAAAGCTAAACATAGAATTCCCATTATGACTCAGCAATTCCATTCCTAGAAATATACCCCAAAATTTGAAAACACGGACTCAAACAGATACTTGTATGTCAATGTTCATAGCAGCACAATGACAATAGCCAAAGGGTGAAAATAATCCAAATGTCCATTAACTGTTGAATGGATAAACATAATGTGGATTGATTATCCACACTATTTGTACATGGTACATACAAATCAATATTACCCGGCCATAAAAAGGAATGAAGTACTGACACCTGCTACAACATGAATGAGGATTGGAAACAGACTAAGTGAAAGAACCAGTCACAAAAGGCCACATGTTATATAAGGGAAGAATAGGAAGTGACTGCTTTTGGAAGGGTGAAAACGTTCTGAAACTAGATGGTGATGATGGTTACGCATCATTGTGAGTGTACTAAAGGCCACTGATGGTCAATTTTGTGCTATGTGTATTTCACCACAATAAAAAAAAAAGCAGCAATGATGCATTATATACATGAAAATGCTATACTCCTGTTTGGTAAAAGACATCATAAATAATGTGTAAGGACAATCCACAAACTCTGTGGTCACTCATGCAGCCAAAAAGTATTAATATCAGGAATATAAAAAAGTATTTTGATAACTCTATGAGAAAGTAAAATAACAAAAATGTCTTTGACCAAAAAGACATCATTAAGCAATTTATAGAAGAGAGAACTTAATGGCCCCCAAAAGTATGACAAAGTGTTCAGCCTCATTGGTAATCAGGAAAATGAAAATGAAAATATATTTTGTACCCATAAGACAAGTAATACTTTGAAAGTCCAATAATGATAATACCTGGCATTAGTGAGGTTGTAAGGAAATGGAATTATAGAGCAGAATAGAATAGATAGAATAAAAATTGAATAGAAATAGAATTCAATTCTAATATGTAACCAGTAGTATGTACATTGGAACAACTTTGGAGACCAATATGACAATAGCTGATAAAGTTGAAGATCCATATATTGTACTGATCTGCAATTCCACTTTTAGAAATATACTCTAGAGAATAGTATTTTAGTACAAGGAAATGTATACATATATGCCCACAATAACATTGTTTGTTATTGCTGAAAGGGATGGGGGAGGAAAGAGCTTTAAATAAATAAATTGTGGAATAGTCCTACACCAGTTAGAATGAATGGCTAAACTAAACTATTCCTTATGGAAAGATCTCAAAAACAACGCTGAGTATTTAAGAAGACAAGTTTCAGACCCATTTATAGGATAAACTTGCATGAACTTGCATGTTTATCCTTTATAGGATGAACTTGCATGAAGTCTTAAAATATAAACATGAACCAAATGTTGTCATCAATACAGACATCTGTAGCAAAAATACAAAATGTTAGAAAGAAAGGGTACCCAGCAATTTCCCGATGGTGTTGTATCTAGGGACAGAAGGAAGGGAATGAGGTGGCACAAAACTGTCTCTAATTTTTATGTCTTAAAAAATCTGAAGCAAATAAAACACATTGTTAATATGTGTTAATTCTGAAGAGTGAGCACGTTTTTGTTATATTACTTTCTATGCTTTCTGTGAGTCTAACATTTTTCAGAATAAAATAACCAGAAGTCTGTTAATGTTGGGAAGACTAAGTACAAAAATGTGTACATTTTGCTAGGGTGACAAAATCAACTAAATAAGTTGTATGTGTGTGTGTGAGAGAGAGAGAGAGAGAGAGAGAACATTCCATTCAATAGAAGCAGCCAAGTTGTGTTTCTTCGAAGAGAGATCTCATACCGACAACTTGGGGGACACACCCCCGTCAGAGATCCCCAGACAGCACCGTGTCCCAACACTTGTATGTTTGCCTAGGACAATGTGTGCTGCAGTCAACTGAGGGTACTTCCTGTTGCTTTTCCAGAGAAGGCAGCCAAAAAAAAATAACAGGCCCAGAACAAAAATTATCACCTGCCCGAGGCTAACTCAGTATTTTTCATACCCTGGGTTCATTGATTTCCTTATTGACTTAGATCTGATATAAGACATCATGTTATGGATTGAATCAAACTTTTTTTTAGATTACTTTAGCTATTATAAATCCAACTGGAAAAAAGTGATCTCCAATCCATTTACCTTCCAGACACCAGCTCATGTTTTCTGAAGGATAACAAGCGGAAAATGTTCTCACCACTCATGTAACTTGCTCTTGATTTTCTGGGCTGCACATTCTGAGTTAACGTTCAAACGGCCATTTGCAAATGAATGCTTATTGACAAAGGTGCCTGGAGATTTCAGCAGTGCCATGATTCAGGGCTCTCCTTGGTGTGATGTGTCCAGATTGCCTGCCTGCTCAGCCTGCAGGAATGCTTCACTTACAGGCTACTTTTGCAAACTAATAAACACTCCTTCCTAATGCAGGGCTAGCTGGCAGAAGCCCTGACTTAGTGTTCTTAGGGTTTTTGAACCTTACCATGGGAAATAAAGCAGAGAATTCTGTTCCTAAGAATCATCACAAATGTATAAATATTGCATGTCAGTAAAAGCTACATTAAGATAGGATTTCTGTGTGGTCAGATTGGTCGGACTATTATTTGCACAGCAGCCTTTCTGAAATAATGAGAGAGCACTTACTGTTGAAGCTGAGTCAATGATAAAATTCATCGCCATTTCCTACATCTCGTTATTCAAAATTTTCTAGAACACAACCTTTCCTGTTGGAATATAAACTTGGGGGCTGGAACATGGTTCTACTCAGCTAGCACAGGGCCTGGTGCCTGGTCGGTAGCATTTGAGAATAATACCAACATCAGAAGATCACATGGGTCATGGATTGCCTTATCTAACCAAGATAGAAGAAGCATGTTCTCCCCTCTAATCTTAGATGATTGAACAATAACGACAAAAAGAACTAAAAATATTGGGATTCTAATCATCCTCAACCAAGAACACCATCTTTTTACCTATGAAGAAATCATAAGTACAATGACCGTACTTTGGAGAAAAGACTATCTCATGCTAGAATCTGTAGCGATAAATAGCCATAAACAATTACCCATTAATCTCTGAAAACAATTCTCTATATTGAAAGACAAGACCAAGATGCTAATTTTTATGTGTGTGCATATGCACACTTACAAAACAGGAATCATTTACTCTCATCTATAACCCTAAAGCTTGCAGACTCTAAGTGCTTAGGCCATGGAACCTAAGGGAGACTCTTTGCTAAGCAGCCTGATGCATCTGGACATATAAATTTGTCCATAAGCAAGATGGCAGAGCTGAATAGTTCTGTGCAATAGCAGAGAGAGGACTTTGCAACCTAAAGGATTTTGGGATTCAGGGCACAGCAGCAATACATTTGAAAAAGAGAAGAGCCTGAAACACCAGTGTGCTATGTAGAAGTAAGATCAGAGAGAAAACTCCTGTGAAGACATGGCCAAGGACCAGGAGGGGCCTTTGGGAAACAATTGTCGAATTAATGTTCAAGCTGTTTGCTATGAGATTTATGATGTAAAATGCCTCTACTATCTCCTGAACAAAATCTTCAGTTTATGTTACTATATGAGCAAAGGCCATTTAAGGATCTAAGAGATATGCTGAGTTCTGGAGCAAAAAAGAGAAGGGACATAAGGACGTAGGGACCAAGGTAGTAGAGGATGATGGTGCCCTGACAGTCCCTCTTGGATGTCTCTTATGAATCTCAAACTTAGCATGGTCAAAACAGAACTCTATTCTGCTCCTTCCCCAGGCTTCCTCGTGTTATTAAATGGCACCAGAACCACCAACCTTCTCAAGCCAAAAATGTACATATATGCTTTACTTCCTCACCTTCACTTACACCATACCTCTAATCCATCAGCAAGTCCTGCCAACTCCAAACATACCCCAAATCCATCCACTCAGTCACCCTTGTCCAAAATCCCATGTCTGTCAGGAGTGACAGCAACAGCCTCCTAACTGACCCCCTTACTTCTGCTTTTACGCAACCACACCCTCCCAGCACTGACTCACGGTCTTTTCTTCATTTGGCAACTATAGTGACCCTTTAAACTCAAGATCATATCATGTCCCTCCCATGCTCAAAACTCTCCAATATTGGTCCATCCTACTGGGAATACTGTCTTCCTTTACCATGGCCCACAGATGTGACTTGACCCACCCTTTGGGCCACGTCTTACCCGTCTCTCCTGTTCCCCTTTTATCTCAGTGGTACTGCGTGACTTCTGTTTCTCAAATGCCTTGGCCACAAGAGCAACTCCTTTTCCTGGAATGTTCTTCCTCCAGATTTTTGCATGGCTAGCTCCTTTTTTAAATAAGATCTCAGCCCAAATGATACTTCCTCCAAAAATCGTTCCCTATTCTAATGCAGCCGTACTTTCACTAGAAGCGCTTCGTCATATGAGCCTGACTTACTATCTTCATAGCACTTTTCACTATGGAAAGTTTTTTTCACCTCCATTTTCTACTTTCCCTCATCAGAATGTGTGATTCATAGAGAAGAAACTGTATTGTTCACTACCACATCTCAAGATAATGCCTGGCACACAGTACATACTCAGTAGACACTAGGTGAGGGGCAGTATAGCACAGTTAGTTAAACATGTGAACTCTGGCAGTACAAGCCATTTACTAGCTGTGCAATCTTAAGTTGCTAACTTAATCTCTCTGTTTCCTCTTCTATAAAACAAGATGATGATAAGAGCATTTGCCTCATAGAGGTTCCCCCCTCCCAAGATTTTATTTATTTATCAATTTGACAGAGAGAAAGTACAAGCAGAGTGAGTTACAGGCAGAGGGAGAGGCAGAAGCAGGCTCCCCACTGAGAAGAGGGCCCAATGTGGGACTTCATGCCAGAACCCTGGGATCATGACCCAAGCCAAAGGTAGACAACTGAACAACTAAACCACCTAAGCACCCCCGCCCCCTGCTCACCATAGAGTTTTAATTTTGACTAAATGAGTTAACCTATTTTAAATATTTAAAGAAATTCCTGGCATAATCAAGACAATACAGTTTAGCCCTTATTCACTTACTCTGATCTGCCCTTAATTTCTTAGGCATACACAGAAAAAAATCCTGTATCTTCAGACTTAATTCATTCATAGCCAGCAACATACACCAAATGATTTACATACTTTCCATTCCTCTTTAAAGCAGCCTAGGAAAGAATTAGCAAAGCGGCATGGATGTTCCCACTCTGTGACTAGGAGAATTATGTGGTCAACAGCACATGACCAGAGGCATTTCAGGTCACAGAACTTACAAAAAGTTAAAGACTTGGAAGTGTGGGAGCAGAGCCTCAGCATCCTTTCCTTGTAAACCCTCAGAGAACATATGACCTCTTCTGCAGGTATAACAATCAAGTTTTTTTCAAATATATTGTTACTAGGGTAGAACGAACTCTACCATATTTCCTCCATATCCCTACCCACCAACAAGTAAATTTCATGTTGGGTGGGTTGCCAGATAAATTATAAGACACCAATTAATTTGAAATTCAGATAAATAAGTCATTTTTTATTTGAAATTCAAATTTAACTGAATGTCCTATATATTTTATTTGCTACATCTGCATTCTGGGTACTGAAGGATGCTGAGCCTGACATCAGAAAGAGGCTTTGCAACAGACAGATCTGGGATCAAATCTGAATTCGTGGATGTAATGGAAACAACTTTGAACAAATTACTTAATTCTCACTGAATTCAAATTTCCTCATCTGCAAACAAACCTACCTCACTGAGTGTCTATGGAGCTCTATAAGGTAGGCTTTGGGAGAGCACTTAGAATAGTGCCAGAGGAATGGATAAATAGATTTGAAAAAAAACAAACAAACAAACAAACACACAAAAAACAAAAACAAAACCAAAAAACCATTAGTCTGCCTTCCATCCCGTCTGATGCTTCAGGTCTGATCTCTGGCTGAGAGGCTGAAAGCCATTTTTGTCTAGATAATTAGAATTAGCCTTAAAGGTGATTGAATTAAAGAAATTAAATGATACTTAAACATCATATTCCCCCATATCGATTATCTTTTGTCACAATAATGCTGTAGAACAGAAAATTGTGAAATCTCAGTGGCATTCAACATTAACATCTATTCTTGTTCATAAGTCTGGAGGTTGGCTCAGAGACTGTGCTGATATGGGCTGAACTAGTTGGACTCACTTACACATCTGTGGTCAGCTCTCAAGTTGGCTGGGGACTAGCTGGTCTAGGATGACCTCAGCAGGGATGACTTTGTTCTGTGTTACCTGGCTTCTCATCCTCCAAAAAGCTGTCATAGGCTAGCTCTTAAGACAATGATAAGGGACTGAGAGAAGAAGCAGAAATATGCAAGTGGCTTCATAAGACCATTTGTCCTATTGGCTAAAGCAAGGCATGTATCTACAGTCAGATCATGTCAGAAAGACACTACCAAAATGCCTAAATGTACAGAGGAATGAAAACAACAGAACCATTAGTGTGATTAATCTACAATGCCCCAATACATGGAATTTGTAGAGTAAAATTTTAAATTTAAGAAACTGATAAATGAAGGCATGAACAATGTAGTAGAAACCTGTTGAGAGGCCTACCCTGCCCTTCACCCCTGGGAGCTGCCCAGCCTCACTTATGCTGGTGATCCTACAACCTGGTTTTGGCTGGTCAGCTGCAGGAGGAGCTCCTGACCCAAGCTGATCCAATCACTTTCTCTCTTTGGAATTTGGAAAGGGAATGGAGAAAGTTGAGTCAGAATCTGTTTGTGAGGCACCAGCAACATGTAACCTTGGGCACCCTGGGGAGATAGATGGTGTTTTGCCACATGAACTGAGGAGCAAAAAGAAAAAAAAAAAAAGCCAGTCTCTTGGCCAATAAAGAAAGCCAAATGAAATCAATGCTGTATTAGTTTCCCACTGATGCAGTAACAAATTACTACAACTTTAGTGGCTTAAAACAAACCAATTAGTTTTTTTTGCAAGAAACCCATTTTCTTTTTTCTTTTTTTATTTTAATTTTATTCTTTTTTAAATTTAATTTAATTTTTTTTTGGTGTTCCAAGATTCCTCAAAAAGTTAAAAATAGAGCTTCCCTATGACCCTGCAATTGCACTACTGGGTATTTACCCCAAAGATACAGATGTAGTGAAAAAGGGACATATGTACCCCAATGTTCAAGGCAGCAATGGCCACAATCGCCAAACTGTGGAAAGAGCCCAAACAAGCCAATTTATTATTTTACAGTTCTGGAGGTCAGAAGTCTAAAATGTGTTGCCAGGTCTGCATTCTTTCTGGAGGTTGTAGGGGAAACCCCCCTTCCTTGTCTTTTCCATCTTCTAGAGACTGCCTGCACACCTTGGCTTATGGTTGCACCACCACAGCCTCTTCTCCCATTGTTACTTGTCCTCTTCTGACCGATTCTCTTATCTCCCTCTTTTTAAGACCCCTTGTGATTACGTTGGGCTCACCTCAGTGATCCACGATGATCTCCCCTTCTCAAGATCTTTCACTTCATCCCATCTGCAGAGTCCCTCCTGCCACATAAAGTAGCATTTTCACAGGTTTCAGGGATTAGGACATCTGAGGGGGCCATTATCCTGCCAACCACAAATGCGCATGAAGAACAGAGAAGAAAGGAAAAGAAAAGGCTTCAAGAGTCTTATGCTTCTTGATGGGGTCAGGGCATTCCTCCGTTCTTGCCCTTGGTTGCCATGACACCTTCTCCTATCCTTATAAGAAGTCTTTTGTGGGACGGCTGCTCAGAGTGCTCCGTTGAGAAAAGTTCTGAAGGCTCATTGGACTGAATGATCATTAACAATGTCTGATACGCCTGTGCCACAAATTCACCACCCCTGCTCTAGATTAGGAAGAGTAGCATTAGTATGGCTGAGTGGGAAGAATAATTTTTCTTATCAAAACGGGGCTTAAACTATGAAAACTTAAATCTAGGTCAATGATAACCGAACCTGAATTAAGGGATAGCCCTGAGGATGTAGCAATACATCCCTTGAGGGATACGGGAACACTGCATTTTACCATGTACCAAATCTTACAAGACCAAAAAAAAAAAAGGAAGAAAGAAAAGGAAAAATTCAGCTTGGTGATTTTTCTACCCAATACCTCCCCCCGCCCCCGCTTTTTTTTTTCTTTTAAAGATTTTGTTTATTTATTTGACAGAGAAAGAGAGATCACACGTAGGCAGAGATGCAGGCAGAAAGAGAGGGGAAGCAGGCTCCCAGCTGGAGAAGAGAGCCTGATGCGGGGCTTGATCCCAAGACCCTGGGATCATGACCTGAGCTGAAGGCAGAGGCTTAACACACTGAGCCACCCAGGCGCCCCCCTAATACCTTTCCCTTTGAACAAAACAGCTAGGGCCCCAATCACATACCCCATAGACAACTTGCTCCTCAGTGGGGCCCACAGCCCGGAGGCAGTCTGTGTCACCACTCAAAACATTTTTCCTTGTCAGAGCACTTTCTCACAAGAGAAGGTTGTTGGTTTCAGGAGCTCCAAGGTTTGTTTCAGTCTGTTTGGTTTAGTGCTGTGTCCCAGGAGCTCACTTATGCCCAGATCCTTGGTTTGGGAATTCTGCGAGTGACACTTAATAACTTCACTGATCACACACTCCAGTGTTCTCAGGGACTTGATGTTGCTAGAATTATGCAGTCACATTCACACCAGAAGGGAAGAAAGTTAAGAACAGTCTGTTGTGCCCAAGGACTGAGGAGCAACCAAAGGGTGGGCTGGAGGGTATGGCTTTTTTTTAAATTAACGTATAATGTATTATTAGCCCCAGGCGTACAGGTCTGTGAATCACCAGGTTTACACACTTCACAACACTCACCATAGCACCTTCCCTCCCCAATGTCCATAATCCAACCACCCTCTCCCTACCCCCCACCCCCACCCCCAGGCAACCCTCAGTTTTGTTTTCTGAGATTAAGAGTCTCATGAAACAAGATGGGATCGGGAGGAAAACAAACCATAATGGCTCTGTTTTTGAAGTGGCATCAAGAATTCAAACTCTCCCAGAATCAGTAAGAACACTTAATAGGAGAGGAGAGAGGCCAAATACCCCCCAAACAAAGAGACTCCTTCCTGTTAGCTACCCTGATGTTCCCTTTTCATGAAGAATTCTTTGCTCTCTGAAGATTTAAGGAGGTCTATGTGATTTAATCCCCACCCCCCCCCACCCCTGGAACTTTTAAACTCTGTAGAATGAGTGTTTACAAAGTAGGATCTTTTACTAGATATTGTAAAAGAGATTTCTGTGTGTAAGTTTTGCCAAGAAATTCAAATCCAGTGTTTGCCAAGGAGCATAAATATACTTGGCAGAATCCAGAGGCTCAGTAGCAGAGATAAAAGTAATTGTTCCCTTCAGCCAATTGCTCACACTTATTACAAAACATTTGTCTTCCCCTGGGGTGGATTTTCTCCCCTCAAACCGTCTGGCTCTGGGAGATAATCGTCCGTCCTCTGGCTCAGGAAGGCCCATGAGACAAGCTTTGAAGGGAGATGCTCTGAGCCCCATAATTACATCTTTATGCAGCTCCAGATGCATACAGACCCACAGAGGCTCCATTATTGATGTGAGACATTTCAGCTCTCCGCAATCTGCTATCTTCCCTTTCAATAATGATCGATTCTTTTTTTCTTTTCTAAAGATTTTATGTATTTATTTGACAGAGAGAGAGAGAGATCACAAGTAGGCAGAGATGCAGGCCGAGAGAGAAGGGAAATCAGGCTCCCCACCTAGCAGAGAGCCCGATGTGGGCTCGATCCCAAGACCCTGAGATAATGACCTGAGCCGAAGGCAGAGGCTTAACCCACTGAGCCACCCAGGCGCCCCCATCAATGACCTTTTAATTTCTCTGTCCACTCACTGCTACCCCTGCAAAAACATAAACATTTCTTATTATTCATTATTTACCTTTTGACAAAAGCTTCTACAAAAAGCAGTCATCCCCGATCATTTTTTAAAAAGAGTAATGTACATTATAAATCATTCCTATAAATCATAATAATATACAGGAAGGCTACTACTTGGAATTCTTTGGACTAGGTGGTGGAGTAGAAAGAAGAAAGAAGGAAGAAGGAGTTTTCTTTTAAGGGAATGACAGAAGAAGGCCATTTGGCACAACTGTGACAGTGTAGATCACATTTTAAATAAAAGTTGCACATTGCAGATTTTAGATAACAAATTAGTTTTTAAAAGTCAAACATCCTGGGGAAACATTTTTAGTCTGCTAATAATATTATTCCTGAGAGCTTTTCCCGCAAAAGTACAAATAAAAGGGTATGAAATATCATGGTTCTGCCCGTTTTATGGTCTTGACCAGTAGTTATAGTGATACAAAACAAAGTCAAGTTTATTCCAGGAAAAAGAAAAAACAAAATAGGAACAAGTTGAAATCTACCATTAAGATTCCAGATGATAAACCACATAAGAGTATCTACCTCCCACCATCCTTTAGCAAATGAACTATACCAAAACTTGGGTTTCTACAAACAGTAACCTAACATACACTTCTTCTTTGAAAAGATGAAGTATAATTTCCTTAAGTATCCTATTTTTCTATTAAGCAGTTTGTAAACATAATTTAGTATCGTATATGTGAAGTTAAACGAAGTATGTAATGGGAAACAGCCTCCCTTCCGAGTAAAACATGAATCTTCCAAGATTCTAGCAGAAAACAAAAGTCTCAGGAAGTCACTCCAGAATGGGAGTCCCTTTAGGTTTTCCACATGTTTATTGCCAACTGAAGGTCTGACTCCATAGTCACACCCCCATTCTTTAGCTCCCTTTGACCCAGTTGAAACTGATTTAATATTTTTTCTGTACTTGTAAATGTGTACTCATGTTACTCTCAATTTTGTTGCAGTTTATCACTGATATTAAAAAAAAATGCTTGACTAAATAAGGGAGACCATGAGAAATAATTATGGAAAATCCAATGCAAAAAATAGGCACATTTCCAAAGTACATATTTCTGATCCTAAAATAACCTGCCTTTAGCCCTGAAGCACCAGTAGAACTTTGTAGACACCTTGTCCAGCTTCCACCTCCAGTTGCCTGCATGTCGCACATTTGCAAAGAAGTCTCGGAAACTTCTGAGACTTCTGAGAACTAATCTTTTTTTTTCCCCCTGCCTCTTGGAGTTTATTGGCTACCTGAGGGGTTTCTTGTGGTGTGGGATTTTCAGTGCTAAGACCAATATAGTCCCAGCAAACAGAGAATTAACCGCTCAAACTACTCTAGACATTTGCTTGGGGTAATGAGTAGAGGCGATTTATGTGGCTTAGGGAACTTTTCAATCATCTCTGATACTCCCTTTGGGCTCCCTATAATATGAGTACTCCCAGAGGCCCCAAAACACTTCCCTTTATTTAAAAACAGAGGAACTTTCAGAAAAGTAAGAAATCATCCTCAGATCATCTTGACTGAATGAATTCCCAACAGATAAAGTTCAGGTTTTACTTTCGATTCTCATCCTATAGACTATCTGCTATCATATTCTTTTATTTTTTTAATTTCTTTTTAAAAGAAATTTTAAAATTTTTTTAAATTTTTTAAAAATTTTTCAGTGTAACAGTATTCATTGTTTTTGCACCACACCCAGTGCTCCATGCAATACGTGCCCTCCCTATTACCCACCACCTGGTTCCCCAACTTCCTGCTATCATATTCTTGGTATTTATTTTTAAATGCTGATGAATATTTAATGTGAATTACAAACATCATGCATCCTACGCTTCATCTTGTGTCCTAATATTAACACATTCTTCATACACGGTCAAACATGACATGGCCACACTTAACAAAAGTAGTAGAAATTTCATAACATCATCTCATATGCGGTCCATATTCTTATTCACTCAGTTGTTTGACCTAAGGCAGGACTTTACATTCTATGTGGTTATTGTACCCCTTTGATTTCTTATAACCTAACAAGGATCATGACCTGAGCTGAAGGCAGTTGCTTTACCAGCTGAGCCACCCAGGCGCCCCTCTTGTGTTAGTTCTATCTTCTTTTAAAACTATCATTGTTTGGGGGCGCCTGGGTGGCTCAGTGGTTTAGGCCTCCGCCTTTGGCTCAGGTCATGATCTCAGGGTCCTGGGATAGAGCCCCGCATCGGGCTCTCTGCTCAGTGGAGAGCCAGTTTCTCCCTCTCTCTCTGCTTGCCTCTCTGCCTACTTGTGACCTCTCTCTCTCTGTCAAATAAATAAATAAAATATTTAAAAAAAAACTATCATTGTTTGGCATCCATGCAATAATCCTTGTTTGTTCATTTCTTTTTCTTTTTTCTTCTTTTCTTCTTTCTTTCTTTCTTTCTTCTTTCTTCCCCTCCCTCCCTCTTTCTTTTTGTTTCTTTCTTTCTTCCTATGAGAACTATCTAAAACAACTTACCTTAAACACCGAATGTGACCTTTTTCCTTTATTTCCTTTCTTTAAATTTCTTTGACCACCCCCCCCCAGATTTTCCACTTACACCTGGTCTCCCCTCCAAGGGACACAAATGATTTATAAAGACATGATGATTGGAATAATGAACTGTCCATCTCTTTCTAGCCCAGTTTACTGTCCCTGCTCACTTTTGTAGGAGGCAGTGATTCTGACATTTCACCAAACAAAAAACCAGCTGTGTGTTTTCTCTGGACTGGACAACGGCCATTACATGCACACAATACCATGGCTAGCTCCACACCCCTGGCCTTGGAAGGCACAGGAGAGCTCAGGTTGCCCATGTCTTATGAATTAAGCCATTCACATCAGCTGAGTATGTGAAGGGCAAAGCCCCCCAAAACTTCAGGAACAAATGACACGACAGGAGACACTTGAAAAGAAAAGAGCCAGAGGACTGACCATTTGAGCAGCGAAGGGGGGAGAGTGGGGGCATTAGGAAATGAAACTCCAGACTAACAGCTCAGGGAGAACTGGGATTTGACTACTTGTTGTTTATGTCTCAATGTGGAATGCTACCAAATTCCATTTGTGGACTTTTATTCATATCTGAAACATAAACTGGGGAAAAGATTCCAAACAAACAACAACAAAAAATAGCAACAAACTCAGTAACTAGAACAGGTTCTATATCTCTGCTTTTTGCAGAAAAACTACAGTTCAAGAGTGGTAGTTTCTTTCTTTCTTTCTTTTTAAGAGTGGTAGTTTCTTATAAACTAATTAATTCTTAATATCCCAGCGAACATAGAAAAAACAAAGATTGATGAGTTTTCATTTTTTCAAGTAGGTTCTTTATTCCATTTTCTTCTCTTTGTTGTCATACTTCCAAAAAGAGACATGTATTGAGAGTAATCTTTTTCTTTTTTCTTTTATCTTTTTTGTTAACATATAATGTATTATTTGTTTCAGGGGTGCAGGTCTGTGATTCATCAGTCTTACAGATTTCACAGCACTCACCATAGTACATACCCTCCCCAATGTCCATCCCCCAGCCACCCTATTCCTCCCACCCCTCTCCCCTCCAGAAACCTTCCATTTGTTTCCTGAAATTAAGAGTCTCTTATGGTTTGTCTCCCTCCCTGGTTACATCTTGTTTCATTTTTCCCTCCCTTCCCCTATGATCTTCTGTTTTGTTTCTCAAATTCCTCATACCAGTGAGATAATATGGTAATTGTCTTTCCATTGAGCGTAAAGTCTTAAGGTGAATGGTCTTTTAAAAAAAAATATTTATTTATTTAGAGAGAGAGAGGGGAGGGGGAGGGACAGAAAGACAAGGAGAGAGAATCTCAAGCAGACTCCAAGCTGAGCATGAAGATTGAGGTGGGACTCCATCTAACGACCCTGAGTTCATGACCTGAGTTGAAACACAGAGTCAGACAACTAACAGACTGAGCCACACAGGCACTCCAAGGAGGATGGTCTTTTTACAAAATTACAAAGTCCTGATCCTCAGACTTGCTCCAAACCTAATCCCTTCCCAAGACCGAGATATCCCCATGCTGACTGTCTCTCTCCTTAAGCATTCCACCCTTGCCCTTAAATTCTAATGGGCAACTCTGACCAGGTATTCACATGATCTGACCTTCAGAATTATTGTCCACAAAGTGTGTATGAATAAAGAATAAGATTGTCAGGGCACCTGAGTGGTTCAGTGGGTTAAGCCTCTGCCTTCAGCAGAGGTCATGATCTCAGGGTCCTGGGATCAAGCCCTGCATTGGGCTCTCTGCTCAGCAGGGAGCCTGCTTCCCTCTCTCTCTCTGTGCCTGCCTCTCTGCCTACTTCTGATCCCTGTCTGTCAAATAAATAAATAAAATATTTTAAAAAAGTAAAAGTGTCAGTGTTTAAACATAGTATTTTTTTTAAGTAATCTCTACATCCAACATGGGGCTTGGACTCAAAACCCTTGAATCAAGAGCTGCAAGCTCCACGGACTGAGAGAGCCAGGTGCCCCAAACATGGTATTTTTGAATGAGATTTTTTCTTCAATGGTTTGTGACATTAACATTTTTTAAAGATTTTATTTATTTACTTATTTATTTGAGAGAGAGAGAGAGAGTGCACACAAGAGAGAGCCTGAGCTGGGGGAGAGGCAGATGGAGAGGGAAAGGCAGACTTCCCTGCTGACCTGGGAGCCCTATGATTGGCTTTATGAGGAGCTCAATCCCAGGACCCTGGGATCATGACCTGAGCCAAAAGTAGACACTTAACCATCTGAGCCACGCAGGAATCCCTGACATTAACATTTTTAACTATTTTCCATTAGAAAATTTTCTATCCGTTTATTCAAGTGTCTCTTACCTGGAGGGGAATAGAAAAGAGCCTGACATCGATAAGACTTTATTATCTCAGCGTGAGCCTTCAATACATTTCCACTAAATCATGATACTTCCATAACTTCTCTTGGCCTTAAGAATCATGTTACTCAGGGATGAAATGTGGGAGAGAAGATTGCATTGAACAGAAGTTGGCACGAGAAGAAATGGATCTGTGTCCCAAAGCTTTCATCAAAGTTCTTTATAATGAAAGAACATGAATTGCTCCACTCTACACTGGCTTCCGCCTCCAAGGAGCCCACATTCTTGTTTAGCCTATTTCATAGATAGCATGATACATTCAGGAAAACCGATCTCATTCCTTCTGATCTGAAGTCAGATACTAGTAATGCCAAAAAAGTATATTCTCTATTCTTTGGGGTTGGTTGGTTGGTTGGTTTTTGTTTTGTTTTTAAAAGGTCTTAAATACGCCAGATAGTGCTGTGCTCTGATGCGACGAGGCAGCCCTGTTCTCTTCACCACGGGCATTCTTGCGTGCATGGGACACAACCTTCCAGCCTGGGACAAAGTGCCGGTAGCTGTTATTACTAGAGTCAAGAAAAACGTCAGCCAATTCCCACAAGGTGTGCTTCCTCTGGGCCTCTCCAGGGGCACTTTCTTCAGCACAAGCCTCTACTCTTTATTATACCAAAAAAAACCTCACAGCCCTCGAGTCTTTTCCTTCAAAATGCGTGACTTTGAGTTTGTCCCCAGGCCTGGAAGAGCTATGTGAAACGCCAGGGCCGGAACCCCATAGCGTGCACTCTCTTTCGGGTGGGCATGCGCAGATGGCAGGAAGGCGGGATGAAGCGGTCTTCTGTGAGGACCGCTGCTCGGCCAGTTAGTCAGAGCCCCTGAACCTTGACTTCTAAAACTGTGGCTTCCCAGAACTGCTATTCTTACAAAATACCTGACGTTTATGGAGTACTCATACTATGCCCAGCATTTAGAGAGAGCTCAATTATCTTCACCACATTCCTGGGGGGGGGGGGGCGGGGGGAGGTTCCTAATCTCACAGATGAGAAATAGAAGCTCAGAGAAGTTGAGAAAGGTGCACAATCTAATGGCTAGTAGAGATGGGAGTTCAAATGCGAGTGGTGTGACTCCAGATCCCTTCACTGTCTTTTGAACAGTAGTACTTACCTATTGGAATGAGAGAATATAATTAATTAATTAAGCATATGAATAAATGTTAACTGTGCCTACAAGAGTTCTTTAACTCAGGACTTTATATGAACATCATAGGAGAATTGGTTGAGAATGACTGGGGTTAACTTAAAATGTCCCATAACCTATATAAAAAAGTGTAGTTTTTATATAGCAAGTTTTTATAAAGTGAGGTTCTTACATAAACTTACAGTTTCTCCTCCCTAAGAAGTTGAAGAAAACTTTTCCAGGTGGGGGTAAGAGAATCATCTTTCTTCTCGTCCACTCTAAAAGTCCCTCTCCCTGTTCTCTCTCCCAAATTCCCTTACCTCATGGTCTCCTTGGCCCAAAATGATTTGGAATTGTCCAAAGTTGACTTTATGTACCAAAACATTATCATGGGTTACAACAAGATTTGCAAAGTGCCCACCAAAGATAAACTTAGTAAATGGTTTCTCTCTTTCCACTCCCTCATCCCCTCCAGTATAGTGTTTGCCAATCCTGTAAAACTTTATTTATATCTCTGTTTCAAGAGCTCTCCGTCTTCCGTATGTTTCTGAACTATGTTCTGCCCTCTGTGGCAATGTCAAAATTATTGTATTTTGCTTCTTTGGGCATGAAGTGTGGTTCCCTGACAGAGACCTCTAGCCAACATGGTTGGTGCCCCATCCATATCCTCTCAGCTTTCACCTCACTGAAGACTGAGAACACTCATCACTCTCCACATGAGGCTTTCTTCCTGGACAGGGAGCAAGCTCACAGGCTGAGCTAGAAGTCTCAGAGACCTTGAGGGAAGTGCTCAATCCACTGATAGATGGGGAACTGGTAGAAAAATACTCTAATTTCCTCACTTCTGGTTGGTCCCCAGGTGCCATGACAAATGCATGTAATACTATCAAACATACCTGTAGGCAGAGCAATTCCAGTGTGCTTCTGTTCAATCATTTTGCAAAAAGGCTCAGTGGGGACCAGAGAAGCGAGCCAAGGTAGGCTGGTGCCAATGTCATTAAAGTATCAGATGATAAGATTATAAACATTGATTCCATACAGTATTGGGGAGTGTATGAGAAAACTGGCATTCTCACTGAAGCTTTGTTGCAGGTGGAAATGATATAATTCCTTGAAGGCAATTTGGCAGGATCTATTGAAACTTTGAGTGTGTGCACACACTTTGGCCCAGAAATTCTTCTTTTAGGAATTTACTCTGCAGAAATACTTGCATATGTATGTCTAGGAATTTTCAACACAACATATTTATAACAGCAAAAACAATCCCCATCAAAAGGACACAAATAAATAAAGAGAAACCCCTAAAAAAATAATCTGTGCCCACTGCAAATAGCTTGTGCATAAACTATTTCTATGATAGTAATTAAAGGGAGGAGATAAACATTTATTGTGCCTTTTCTAGACAAGAATATTTTATATTTCGAAGTATCCAAGTAGTTCTAAGTAATGTCAAAAAAAAAAACTGCTTTATAAAACACTTCCAGCTGATAAGTGTAGAAGGATTGATAGACTCCAAAAACATCTATTTTGTGATCCTTAATGAAATAATTGATTTGGGTTATGGTCATATAGAGATGACAAAATTCTAGAAGAAAGGCCAATGGGAACTAGATATTTACAGGGTGCCAAGCACTGATTACTTGTTGGTTATAAACAGAAAAGAAAAACCTTCTGTTGGGGAGAACAGGCTGTTGCCTTGACCACGCTAATGAATCATGTCGACACCAACAGTGAGACAACTAGCTATGACCCTCCTTGGGTGATGCAGTCTGGAGGACATGGTGCCACTTATGATGTAGTCTCACCAAAAATGTTGATCCTGAAAGTAATCAACTGCAGAAAGATTTTTTTTTTTGCAATTGTAAAGAGGAAATCAGAGAAACTACAAATAGATTGTATGTTAGGAGGAGGCATTATTGTCAATTTTGTTAGATGCCATTAGGAAAATGAGCTGTGTGTGTGTGTGTGTGTGTGTGTGTGTGTGTGTAGAACTGTATACTGGAGTATTTAGGAGTGAAATGTCCTGGCATTTAGATTTTGGTTTGAATACTTCAGCAAAGATAAAAAGTAGATTAAAAAAGATGAAATATGACAAATTGTTAATCACTATTAATACTCATAAAGAGGTACTCACATTAAGAGTTTATAATTGGGATGTCTGGGTAGCTCAGTTAGCTAAGTGTCCAACTCTTGATTTCATCTCAGGTCGTGATCTCAGGGTTATGGGATCGATCGAGCCCCACATTGGGTTTCACACTCCCCTGAGAGGCTGTTGAAGATTCTCTCTCTCCCTCTCCCTCTGCCCCTTCCTACCACATTCTCTCTCTCAAATAAATAAATCAATGTTTAAAAAAAGAGTTCAGGGACGCCTGGGTGGCTCAGTTGGTTAAGCGGCTGCCTTCGGCTCAGGTCATGATCCCAGCGTCCTGGGATCGAGTCCCACATCAGTCTCCTTGCTCGGCGGGGAGCCTGCTTCTCCCTCTGCCTTTGCCTGCCATTCTGTCTGCCTGTGCTCACTCTCTCTGACAAATAGATAATTAAAATCTTAAAAAAATAAAAATAAAAAAAGAGTTCATTAAAATCATTTATCTTCTGAATGTATGTTTGAAATTTTGCAAAAAATTAAAAAGGAACAACATGGGGCACCTGGGTGGCTCAGTGGGTTAAACCTCTGCCTTTGGCTCAGGGCATGATCTCAGGGTCCTGGGATCGAGCCCCACGTCGGGCTCTCTGCTCAGCGGGAGCCTGCTTTCCCTTCCTCTCTCTCTACCTGCCTCTCCGCCTATTTGTGCTCTCTCTGTTAAATAAATAAATATATTAAAAAAAAAAAAAAGGAACAACATGTAAGAATCAAAATTTTAATACATTCCATTTTTAGTCTTAAAATATATATATACGATTTTCTCTATATGGGAAAGTCTACTTTCATTCATGCATTCATTAATCAATATATTTATTCTGTGACTGCTTATCTCGATGGGAACATAATCCAAGCTTTCATGGAGCTGACATTACAGCAAAGGAAGCAAACATTAAACTAATTATGAAATCAATTACTTAACTGAAGCTGGGATGAGACTTCAAACAAGTCCAGGCTATGAGCAGAGCATCTAATATCAGGAGAGCTGGTCTCATCTGGGGAAGTGATAGTTAAGCCAAATACAAGACAAATGTATTTTTTCCCAACTGCAATAGAGTCTTAGGAATTCATGAACAGCACTGGCTAAATTATTGGCAGCAAGAAAGGACTTAAAGATTAGGGGCTGGAGTCAGCTTCCAGATGGGTCCAGAGTTGAGTCAGGTGTGAATAGTGGCCAAAGGCCCAGTCTCCCTAGGGACCCACACTGAGGCCTTATCCTGCATTAATCTAGCAGGAAAACTGGCTCCTACCAAGCCTGACCAGAGGTGGGGAGGAAAGGGGAGAAGCTGGTTAGGGACTTCCTGCTTGGAATCACTGGAGCTGCCTTTGCAGATGGAGAGAACTGAGGGACCAGCTGGGAAAAGCTGGGGAAGAGAAAGGCCAGGGAAACTGGGCCCGACTCACCCAAATACACATGAACTTGGATGAAAGGTCAGACTCCAGTTTATTTACAAACAACAGTGCATTACTTGAATTCCCCAAAGTAATACTCCAGGAGTATTAACCATTAACTAGAAGTCCCTCCAGATTGCAAGCTTCTCTCAGAACAGTAATAAACCACCGTGTCTCTTCTGTCCAAAGGAAGAGATTAGATTGTATCTTGGATTTGGCTAAGTAAATGTATCCTTCTTGGAACAGCCAAGGTAAAGATCGTTTTTCTGTTTCCTTGCCCTTTAAGATGGAACAAATTTGGTGAGTCTAAAAGAGCCTGTACCTATCACTTCATCCTTTTTTAAAAATTATGAAATATTATTATACATGAGAAGTTCAGAGAGTAATATACAATATTTGACCACTCAGAATAATTTAAATTTAATATATGATTAATATATTTGTTATTTAAGAATAAAACATTATGGGGGCACTTGGGTGGTTCAGTTGGTTAAGTGTCTGCCTTCAGCTCAGGTCATGATCCCAGGATGCTGCTCAGCCAGGGGCCTGCTTCTCCTTCTCTTGCTCCCCCTGCTTGTGCTCTCTCTTGTCAAATGAATGAATGAATGAATGAATGAATGAATAATGAATAAATAAATAAATAAATTTAATCTTTAAAAAAAAAGAAAGAATAAAATTTGAGGCATACAGTTTAAGTCTCCTATAAATTTTTCCCCAAACCTCTTCTCCTTCCCTCCTAGAGATAAATTTTTCCTGAATTGATCTGTCACCAATCTTCATATATGTATTATTTTATATAAAATGCTAATATTTTATATAAAATAGTAATATAAATATTACTATAAACTTATAAAAATAAAACATAATATACATATTATATACTATAAAAATAGAATATATAGGGGCACCTGGGTGGCTCAGTGGGTTAAGCCTCTGCCTTCAGCTCAGGTCATGATCTCAGGGTCCTGGGATCGAGCCCCGCATCGGGCTCTCTGCTCAGCCGGAGCCTGCTTCCCCCTCTCTCTCTGCCTGCCTCTCTGCCTACTTGTGCTCTCTCTCTGTCAAATAAAGAAATAAAGTTTTTAAAAAACCATAGAATATATATAACTCATGTGAAAAGTATATGTATATATATATGAAAAGTATGCATCCACAAATAACATAGAGTATGGTTTTATGCATCTTTAATCAATTTTTACAATAAAATTACCCAATTCTTATCATACCATAAAGTATCAGTCTGCAACTTCTTTTTGTCACTTAATATTGTGTTCTACGGAGCGCCTGGGTGGTTCATGCCTTCAGCTCCAGGTCATGATCCTGGAGTCCCAGCATAGAGTCCCGCATCTGATTCCCTGCTCAACGGGGGAGAAGCAGACTCCCTCTGACCCTCCCTCTTCTCATGCTCTCTCTCTCTCATTCTCTCTCAAATAAATAAATAAAATCTTTTTTAAAATATTGTTTTCCAAGATTCGTAAATATAAACCTAGTTTATTCAGTTTAACTATTTGGTGTGTTCCACACAAGAATATCCTACAATATGTTCATTTCTCCCACTGGTGGGTGTTTTAAAATTACAAACTTTCAAGCATTTACAGATTATGCTGCTTTACTTTAGGCATACAGTGCAAGGGTTTCTCTAAGATTTATACCAAGCAGTGCAATTTCTGTGGTTCTATCTTTTAACCCAAAAATAACTCTAACATCCTTTGTTGCACAGTTGATCTTCAAACTGCTTTGACTTGGGGATAACAGAGAGATTCACAGCACCAAGGAATGTATATTAGTAATGGAATAACTAATATACATTTATTTGTGGGACATCTATGCATTTATTTATTTATTATAATTTCGTTAATTGGTTAATGAGTAAGCATATGGGTTTGTGTATTAAATTTGTGTATTTACTTTATTTTACTGACTTATTTACTTTAAATAACTTTAATTGTAAGTTTCTATTTTGTTGGTATATACTTCCTTCATCCTAGGTTATCCAATAAAACAAACAATCTTAGTTCCCTTGGAGAAATCTGGGAATCACATCTTCTTTGTATTTTTCATAACCCACAGACTGTTTTCCTATTAAGCTACATATAAATTAATCTGTTTTCTTATATTAATAAGAACTACGTGATCCAAGTTTGGGATCTTTAGAGATAGCTCTGTTATCACACTGTTTATCATATTTCTGCTGTGAATCAAGAATTTTTAATACTATAGATATCCTAAGATTTAGGAAACCTTCTTCAGTGACACTACTAGTTTAGAATCCCGTTGAGCTCACCTGTAAAACCTAAGTTTTTGAATTTATATATGATTTTAACTATTAACATATTAAAACATACCACTTTAAATATTTATATGTATAATTCATTTATTTGTGTTTTTTTAAAGATTATTTATTTATTTATTTATTTGACAGAGAAATCACAAGTAGGCAGAAGTAGGCAGAGAGGCAGGCAGAGAGAGAGGGAGAAGCAGGCTCCCTGCTGGGCAGAGAGTCTGATGCGGGGCTCCATCCCAGGACCCTGGGATCATGACCTGAGCCGAAGGCAGAGGCTTTAACCACTGAGCCACCCAGGCGCCCCTGTATAATTCAATTTATTACCTAGAAAGATATGAGAGAAAAGAAAATAATCAAATGTTAGGAGCAAAGTAACTCAATCACTAGTGCAAATTATGCATCGGTGAAAGGCTTTCTAATGAGTTCATAGCTAGATGTTACTCCTTTTTGTCATTGTCTTGTTTTCCATCTACAATGAAGATAATGCAATGACTCTTCCACTCACATTTGCTTGGGAAAGATGTGAGAGCTAATATGTAGCTTTAGTCATACTCAGTTGTCACTTTTATTTAATTCATTTAATTCAATTAGTTAAGAAAAACCAGTTTATCCCAACTCAAACCACTTTTTGATAGTATTATCTGGCCAAAAAAAAAAAAAAAAAGGCCCAGACCAATGGCAGGAATTGGAGAGTCTGTTTTCCATCCCTGACTCATAGATATCTTCTAAACTTTGGATGACCTGGTATCATTCCAAAATGGGTCAGAAACCCTGGATTCTCCTGCATTTAGGGTTGTACTGTTGAAGCTGGACCAAAAGGAAGCAGCCCAAAATGTGTATATCAGCACCAATAACTATGACATTGAACAAGCCAGTTCTGAGGCCGTCATGGAACAAGATAAGGAAAATTTACTCAGCCCTACGGATACTTTTAGTTTCTGCGCAGACAATATATTCACCTTGTACGTTTCAAAAACACAGGGGTGCATCTCCATAAACAGTCATAGAGACCATGTGTTCATACCTCAATCTCACCAAATAGAAAAAAAATTTATTTTTTCTGAGAAGAAAGTGTATGATTTTAGGCATTCCTTAATGATGCTATATGTGTGTGGTCAGTTTTGAGGGGCAATGTTGCATGGGGGAGAAAATTTTGTTGCTAATTTGCACTTAGGCTGAATCCACCAGTTGAGAGCCAGTGACTTGAGCAAATGCTGAGGTAAAAGGCTTCTCTCCCATCATCACTATACATAGGGCAGTCTTCAAGACTGAAGTCCAGAACCAATAATAGCTAACGGTGTTTAGCACTTCCTGTGTGCCAGGCACTGTTTTGTGTGCTTTCACACGTGTTCACCAAATCCTCATATAACCACATGGGATAGATGCCATTGTTACCCCATTTCACAGATGAGGATATTGAGACAGAGATTAAGTAACTTACACAAGTTACACGGCTCCAGAGCTTGTGGCACTAGCCTTCACTGGGTATTTTCCACAGCTCCAGTGGGGTCAGTCAGATACACACGGGCTGTGGTCTCAAGGCCTCAGGAAACTGAATCTCTTCTGGAGCCATGCAGGCTTTGGAGTCCTACTGCTAGACCCAAAACACAGAGGGAAAGACAAAGATAACCAAAAGTTGAACCTGCCATTAACTCTGAAGTGGCATCAAAATGTCCCAGAGACTCCCAAAATCAAAGCCAGTTTGGAGTCAGATCAAGCTTCCTAGGTTTATCTCCAGACTGGAATTTCATAAACCCAGTAAAGATTCTTCAAATCCTGATAACTTAACTATTTAAAAGTAAGAGGAGACATTTTGGCCAAATAAATTTGAAAAAAAAAGCAATATTCTACTGAAATTCACAATTAATAATAATAAATATGAAAATATTAAAGATCTATAGAAATCTTACAATAAAGAAACATGTTCAACTTTGCTTACGCAAGCATTTTCCAAACTTGTATTCCTTAACATTTACATGGGACATCATTTGAGACTCGTGTTTCAGAATGAAGTTGAGCAGTGGCACCTTGAGATAGATGCTATCTGGCCCACCAAGTCTTAAAAACATTCCACAAGATCTATTGTAACTCCCCCATCACCCCTCCTCCTAGTCTGGCCTCAGGAAGGACTTCTCTGAGAACTTTGGTAAGGCCTAGGTTCCAAGGTTGGCACTCCATACTCCCAGGCCTAGGATTAGCTTCCTAAGTCCCCTTGGACTTTTCTATCAACAGCTTGATGTGTGGCCCTGAGCAACTTGAAAATCAGCCATTCAGTTCTGATCCCCAAACCAGGGAGTAAGACATTTTGTTTGGATTTTCCAAAGATCTTGGCAGATTTCCATATAAGTGGCTCCTCAATAAGCAATGAATCATAAACATCTATTATGGACAGGGGCAACTGGGTAATAATAGAACAGACTCATGATGTCCTTATGGCCTTTCCTCCAAAGGGAAGCTCAATTGAATTAAGTCTGTTCCCACAGTATATTACTCAATATTTCTTAGGCATATGAGAAACCTGGAAATTACAAGGCAAACCACGAATGAATTGCTGTTCAGTCAAGCCACACAACTAATAGAAAGTTAAATTCCTCTGTGACCAAATACAGTGTCTAGCTCCCAGTCTATCAGAGAACAAGGAGTCAGGAAGCAAGCACTTTACAGGTATTGGCCTTCCTCCCAACCAAGGATCTCAGAATATTTTAAAAGCATATTCTTCTTAAACGAACAGAACAGTACATAGGTTGGTAAAGTTTTATGACATCCTCATCATCCTCTTCTTTTCTGGTTGCTACGGAAGGTGGGAATCAGGACTGACTTTTTTCTTTAAACCTCTTAATGGAGGTTTTGACCTCATTAAGGATTGACATACAAATGGATGTACACAAAAATTTTTCCTGCCCTCTTTGTTGTTGCTGTTGCTGTTACTTTTGTGTGTGTGTGTGTGTGTGTGTGTGTGTGTGTATGTGATAAAAACAGTTCACGTAAGATCTACCTTCTTAGCAAATGTTTAAGTACACAATACAGTATTGTTAACTTTAGTCATTATGCTGTACTGTAGATTTTTATCTACAGTAAAACAAAGATATTTATCTTGCATAAATTTAAACGTATGTATTATTTTTTATAAACATATAATGTATTATTAGCCCCAGTGGTACAGATCTGTGAATCGCCAGGTTTACACACTTCACAGCACTCACCATAGCACATACCCTCCCCAATGTCCATAACCCCACCACCCTCTCTCTACCCCCCTCCCCCCAGGAACTCTCAGTTTGTTTTGTGAGATTAAGAGTCTCTTATGGTTTGTCTCCAACCCAATCCCATCTTGTTTCATTTATTTTTTTCCTACCCCCCCAAACCCCGCATGTTGCATCTCCACTTCCTCATATCAGGGAGATCATATGATAGTTGTCTTTCTCTGATTGACTTATTTCGCTAAGCATAATACCCTCTAGTTCCATCCATGTCATTGCAAATGGCAAGATTTCATTTCTTTTAATGGCTGCATAGTATTCCATTGTATATATATACCACATCTTCTTTATCCATTCATCTGTTGATGGACATCTAGGTTCTTTCCATAGTTTGGCTATTGTGGACATTGCTGCTATAAACATTCGGGGGCACATGCCCCTTTGGATCACTATGTTTGTATCTTTAGGGTAAATACCCAGTAATGCAATTGCTGGGTTGTAAGTTAGCTCTATTTTCAACTTTTTGAGGAACCTCCATATCTTGCATAAATTTAGACCCTTTGACTAATACCTCCCAACTTTCCCCCCTTCCCACAGCCCCCCAGCAAATACTATTTCACTCTCTGCTTCTGAGTTTGACTGTTTTAGATTCCTCATGTAAGAGGTACCATGTAACATTTGTCCTTCTGTGTCTGATTTAATTCACTTAGCATAATGTCCTTCAAGTTCATTCATATTGTCACAAATGGCATGGTCTCCTTCTTTCAAAAAGCTAAATCATATTCCACTGTATGTATATAACACATTTTCTTTTTTTAATTTTTTTAAAAGATATTTTATTTATTTATCTGTCAGTGAGAGAGAGAGAATGCACAAGCTAGAAGAATGGCATGCAGAGAGAGAAGCCAGCTCCCCACTGAGCAGGGAGTCTGACACAGGACTCGATCCCAGGACCATCGGATCATGACCTGAGCCAAAGGCAGATGCTTAGCAAACTGAGCAACCCAGCATTCCTATACCACATTTTCTTTCTCCATGCATCTATCAGTAGATAGAACTAGGCTTTTAGCTAGAAAATGAAGTAATAATAGAAAGGAATTGACTCAGGAATTCTGAGACAACGTGGACTGGCCAAATATGGTAGCAGAGTCCGCAGGGAGACTACCACTGGAGCAAAGTCTTGAAATCAAGAAACTCTAAATGATACTAAATACCCTAGTGCTCAGTTCTGCCAACCACAAGTAGCAGGGACTGTAAGAAACAGTGGTGGCAAGGCCACTTCCAGGAGCTGCTATGTTGGCCGAGTCCATCTGCAAGGTACATCAGGCTCCTTGGGCTCTTCATAAACACACGACATTGAATGGGTACACCCAGAGTAGGGAAAAGGCAGGCAGATTTCCACGCTTAGTGGGTTCTCTAAATGTTATACCCACAGGATCAACGAAAGAGACAATAACACTTCTTAGGTACCAAACGCTCCATGTGCACAATTGTATTTAATGCTCACACAACTGTATGAGTTAGGCACCATTTCTTCCCATTTTTCAGGAAACCAAGGGTTAGTGAGGTGTATTAATTGTTCAAGCGAGCCGGAATCTGGACCCAGTTCCCCACACCCCTAAACACTTTGACAGTGTGTGTTAACATTCAGTAGACACGTGCTGGGCATTGTATCAGACCTATGCAGTTTAGAAACACGAATCAGACACAGTTCCTGTGCTCGAGGAGTTTATGAGTTATTAAGATAAATAGAATCATGTCAAATAGGTATAATACAAAGCAGAATTAAGTGCCATAAGAAATACACACAACTATAGCAATGGGAGACAATATAATTAGTAGGAGTCCTTGTGACAGAGAAGGAAAGCACAAGATGGACACCAGGAATGATAATTAATTCAGGGCTGCTGGGAGGAGAAGGTTGTAAAGGAGGTAGGGGTAGGTATAGTCAGAATGAGTCAGAAAGGTAGTTTGGGGTAGATAATGAGGAATTTTTAGCCCGGACTTGATTGTATACAGTGCAGAGAACAATGGATGTTTTCAAGCAGGAGAGTGCTGTAGAAAAAGAAAGAAAGAAGTGGTCTGCAGTGAGAATTGAAAGTAGATTAGCTTGAGTGAGAAAGGACTTTGAGGAGGTCAGAAACTATGGAGCCTGAGAACTCTACCCAGGAGGTATTTAGAGAACATTTTCTCTTAGAAGAAGGAAGAAGAAGAAACAGACAATACCATGTCTGAGATGTCAAAGGAGGAGAAATTTCAAGAAAAGTGGAAATTAAAAAAAAAAAAGTGGAAATTTTGCATAGAGAATTAATTTGTTATAATTATTCCATTAAAATTTATCGAGTGCTTTGGACCTGCTAAACACAGACCAGAAGACCAGCAAGAGAGTCTACTCTGGGAGAAGCTTACATTCCAGTAAAAGGAAGCAAAGCCAACAAATTAAACAAGATAGTTATGCATTGTCACAGCACCATAAAGAAATCAACAGAATGAAGCAAGAAAGAACAGGTAGAAAGAGGGAGAAATCTTTATAGGGCTTCCAGGTGAGACCTCTTAAAGAACTGACATTTGAACTGAGGGTGACCAGCAATTGTGCCTTGACCTTGGTTTGGTGACCAAGAAGATAAGGAAAGGGCCAGATCTGGAACTAGAATCAACAGAATTTGTTGAAAGATTAGCTATGTGAAATGAAAGAAAGGGGATTCAAAGATGACTCTCGGCTTCTCTGGTTGAGTAATCAGGTGAATACTGGTGCCATTTATTTTGATATAAAAGAATGGGAGACAGATACAGCCAAGGCAGAAGGAGCTCCATTTTTGGATATATGAAGTTAAAGATACCTAGGTGAATGGTATTTGGATTCCCAAATCATGGATTTGGGCAATAAGGAGGCCATTGGTTTCTAGTCAGAGAGGTGGTCCATGGTAGTTCTGGGGTAATATCCTTAAAGCTACTTCCTTTCTAGCTCCAACAGAAAGTCTCTGTGAAGGATCTAACTGATGTCACTTGGCCCAGTGCCCAAGTGAAAATAAACTCCTAAGACTTTATCCTACATATTACTTTCCCATTTGTGTGACTGGTCGGTAGTGGGAGGCAGAGAAAATATATACAGGGTCCATTACCAGAAAAAAAGGCAGAAGGGTATGCCATACAGACAACAAAAATAACTACCAAAGGCAGAAGAGTTGGTCCCACTCTTACCCACATGGCAACTTTTTTTTTCTGATATCTTCTCCACTAAAACATTATCATATTCTAAATTTTCCTTCATTAGAGACAAAAGCTACACTGCAAAATGGTAGCTGTATATAGCCATCTTTGCCAAAACAGGCTGAATTTGATGACAGAGTCACTTGGTCATCCCTAAGAGAGTTCTACTCAGAGGCAGGAAAGCTGGCTACTTGATCTAACTCTTCATTCGTTTCCTCATTAAGCAAGTGTATCTTTGGTACTGAATAGGTGCCAGGAAATGTGGGGGGTATAAACAGATACATAAGACAAAAACTTGAACCCTTGTGGGGAAGACTAGACATGAACACAAACAGTAAAACAGAAAAGAATGGGTTAAGTGCCATTTGAAACAAAGTCATCTCTGGAAACCTGGCTGCGGAAACTTAAGGGATGGGTGGTGGTAAACTTATGTAGGGGCAAAGAAAGATGAAAGAAGAGGTTCTGCCAAAGTAAGGAGAAAGGAAGGATTATAGAATGGTCAAAATATCTGCTGAACTGAATTCTAAATTTCTATTACAAAACAATAGAATTGGGGATTGGGGCCAGATGATAGGCTCTGAATGCCTGACTGGGAGCCCTGGGTTTGATAGAACTCCTCTCAGTGTTTGAGTGGAGGAATGACAGGATCCAAGCAGTGTCTCAGGAAGGTTGGCTTGGGGTCGAGTTGGGGAAGCAGTGGGGAGGGGGACAGGAAGGTGTCAGGAGGTCACCACAATCTCCATGCCTGAGGGATAGAGTCAAGCTAGGGTGATGGTAGCACCAGAAAAGAAAAGATGGGTGGAAGAGAGCTGAAGAAATATTTGATCGGACTGGGGAACGGTAGAGAGGGAAGAATCTCAGAGAGGAAGGAAAATAGAAAGAAAATGACTGATGTTTTGAGCTTGGAAAGGAAAAAGGTGGTTTTGCTACAGAAACAGGAAGTCTGGAGGTTTGGGGAAGACATGTCTAGTTGACCTTCGACGTAATTTATTAGGCCCAAGTCACTGGGAGGACAGCCTGGAGGAGATTTTCAGCAGTGTTGGGAATGTAGAATTGAACCAGAAAAGCCATCAGCCTGGAGGCAAACCCTTGGACGGCATTAGGGGCATATGTGATAGCAGAAGGGATCTCTGGGCAGAAAGTGTCAGGGAAGGGCTGAGGTCAGAACCTTGGGAAGTACATTTAGGAATCAGGTAGAGACATGAGTCAAGTGGAGTCCAAGGAGAGGCCAGAGGAGAATCAAAGGGAAAACGTGGTTGTGAGGGAAGCCAAAGAATGACCAAGCTTGTCTTTCATATGGATTAACCTGATGCCAGAGAGAGTTACCTTCTGGCAAATTGAAGACACATCGTTTATCCTTCTGCCGCTCTGGGGGCCCATCCTGAGGCGGGTTAAACTTTTTTTTTTTTTTTTTTTTAAGATTTTATTTATTTATTTGACAGATAGAGATCACAAGCAGGCAGAGAGACAGAGAGGAGAAAACAGGCCTCCCGCTGAGCAGAGAGCCCGATGCGGGGCTCGATCCCAGGACCCTGGGACCATGACCCGAGCCGAAGGCAGCGGCCCAACCCACTGAGCCACCCAGGTGCCCCCTGAGGCGGGTTAGAGGTTTGCGGACAGAATGTGCGACCAGTTAAGGGAGACTTGGCGCTCTGGTTTGGAGGCACTCTGTCAGGGGAGTTAGAACAACAAAGAGGGCAGCCTTGACCCCACAGGCCCGGTCTGGACTGCGGTGAGGCCCCCTTCCCAACTTGACTCAGCCGCGGAGTGGGAGCTGGAGGAAGTGGAGCTGGCGAACTTGAGATTCAAAGAAAGGAAGTTCTCCTAGAGGCAGATTGGAGGGGCGGGTTACTTCGGGGAAAGGAGGATTTGGGGTAGGGGAATTAGAAGACTACCTAGAAGCTATTTTCTTCTCTCTCTCACTAGGACAAGGGAAAGAGTGGAAAATGAAAATTAAAAGGGGAACTAAGATTTGAAAACAATGATGTCAGATATTTAGTAAATTCCATTTCCTGATTCAGAAACTAGCACGACACATTATATGTGAATTGCCTCCTTTTAAAAGTACCTGAAAGTCACTTATTTCTAAGAAAATAATGCCCCCTGAACCTAGAAAGTGTAGAAACACACCAAAAAAGTGCAAAGAAAAAACCCAGTTAGCTCTAGCTCTTAATCCAGAGAAACTTCTTTTAAATGTTTAAATGTTGGTGTGTGATATCTCATGTGGAATTGGACAACAAGGCAATTTCCAGTCTTTTACTATTATAAACTATATTATGAAGAATACCCTTATACATTCATTTTTAAATACTTTCTCCAATGTTTTCTTTTAAAGATTTTTATTTATTTATTTGACAGAGAGAGATCACAAGTAGGCAGAGAGGTAGGCAGAGAGAGAGAGGGAAGCAGGGTCCCCGCTGAGCAGAGAGCCCGATGCGGGACTCGATCCCAGGACCCTGAGATCCTGACCTGAGCCGAAAGCAGCAGCTCAACCCACTGAGCCACCCAGGCGCCCCTCCAATATTTTCTTACCATAAATCCCTTTAAGTGGGCTTGCTGGGTAAAAGGAGAGGCACATTTTTTAAAGCTTTTGATAAATACTAACAAGTTACTGTTCGAATAATTCTACAGTTTGACCCCCCACCAGCAGTGTAACAGAGTGCCTATTTCCCCTCATGTTCTTTTGTATTAATTTATATTTCACTAAATACATGGCTGGGTTGGCTCTTTTCCCAAATACTATTGATCATTTGTATCTCTTCTTTTTTAAGTTGTTTATATATGCCTTTTGGGTATGTTCATCCTTGTTTTTATTCTGTAAGTTTTTTTTAAGGATTTTACTTATTTATTTGACAGACAGAGATGACAAGTAGGCAGAGAGAGAGGAAAGGAAGCAGGCTCCCTGCTGAGCAGAGAGCCTGATGCAGGGCTCGGTCCCAGGACCCTGGGATCATGACCTGAGCTGAAGGCAGAGGCTTTAACCCACTGAGCCACCCAGGCACCCCGAGTTTTTTATTTAGCAAAGGATATTCGTTCTTTATCTATCACGTACATTGCAAATGTTCTCTTCAGAATTTTCTATCTTGTGGTGTTTGGGTTAATTTTAAGTTTTTTAAATGTATAGAAACATACATTTTAAATGTATGTAGTCAAATATGTTGCTATTTATGGTTTCTTCTGTGCATGTTATGGGAAAGTCTTCCCCACCACAAGAATAAGAAATATTCATCTATCTTTTCTTACAGTTTTTAGTTATATATATGTATATACATATGTATATATATGTATTAGTTATATATGTATATATATGTGCATGTTTTAATTATAACATTTTGACACATGCAGATTTTTTTATTCTGTATTTTTGTATATGAATAGTTAATCAGTTATCCAGAATAACATTTCACAAACTTTCTTCTGAGGACTTCTGTCCAGGGAGATGCAAATCGGTGCTGTGAAAAATGGGTCCTAAGATCAATTAAGTTTGGACTGACTCGCATACTATAATGCCTCTTTTAAGAATTGATAATAATAAATAATAAACTCCCTCTCCCTTGACCCTTCCCTCCGCTTGCACTCTTTCTAAATATATAATAAATAAGTAACTCTTTAAAAAGGGAGAACTGATAACAACAGTAGCAATCTAATAAGGAAACCTGATTAACTTCAACTCTATGCTTTATAAATGTGTTTGAACACTCTGCATCTCAACTATTAAATTCAAACAAGTGTTCATTGCATGTCTGCTATTTTTAAACATATAGAATTATAGGGATTTAAAGGTGAGCAAGATAGAATCCTTAGCCTCAAAAAGCTTAAAACCAAAGGGGAATTACAGGCTAACAGGGGACAGCTTTAGAGGGCAGAATATGATACTTCCTGCTAGAAGTGGCCAAAATCTTTAGGGCTCGGCTCATCAACTGAATATATATGGCATAGGGGAGGAAAAGGTCAGACAAGAGTCCCAGTGGCTGACAGAGGATGCCATGCTGAGTCTAGACTAGCTTGGCTTGGATTAACAGTATCATATCCAACTGGGGGCAATGAAAAATATAGAATAAGAGCTTAGATGAAGAGCTCAGAAATATAGATATGGAAGACAGCAGCAAGAGAAGCTCTAGAAAGCCCTCAGGGTAGATTAATACTATATGATACAAAAGCTGAGAGCCACAGCATGAGATCTGGGGTGTGGCTACATTTAGGGAGCAGCAGGAAGAGCTCGGGAATGCAAAAGATGATGGCATCAGAGAGGAAGAAGGAGAGTCTTGAATAAATTTAGAAGTCCTTGGGATAGGTTTGTTTCACAGGATCGTTCTGAAATATTTTATTAAAAATGAATTGGTAATTTCCTGGATGGAAAGCTTGGGACAGAAGGTCAAGTGATGTGCTCCGGGGACCATCATGAATCAGCAGCTACACATCAGTCCACCACAAATGAAATGCAACTGGAAATGCAAAAGCTGAGAAAGGCATGAAAACTGAAATTCTACAAATTACATATCATATCAGAACAACCTCCTTTAAAAATGCAGAGTTAAAAAAATGCAAAGAGTTTAAAATACATGACTGTAATTTCAAAATCACTGTGCCTACATATAAAAATTGTTCTTTCTGCTTTGGGAAAGGAGAAAGAAGTCTAGTGGCAGAAAGAATGGTGGTGGCCATAGTGGGTATTCAGTGAACTGGGGCAATCTGAGGTTAACGGTCAACTCTCCAGTCTTGAAGGGTGGTCAGTGGGCAGAAGAGTTTACCAATAACAAGTAAAACCACAAGAACCTCCAGAAAGAGTCAACAGAATCCCAGAATGTTAGGGTTTGTAAGAAATGTTCGGTAAACCATAGACAGAGGTGCCCCAGATTCTGATGTGGGAATCGAACATTCCAAATTGGGTCACAGATAAAAATCCCTTCTGCCTAAAACTGTTCTCGTGGCTTCCATAAGGGCATCCTCTCTGGTGTGCCTTTTTTGTCTCTGGTTACTTGTTCTTTGACTTCTGTTTCTCATCCATTTCTTTAAATTCCACGTTCATGAACTTGATTCCCCGATTCCAAGTCTCACCTCTTCTATCTTTACAGTCAGGGTGGCTTAAACTCTTTTCCAAAGATATTTTCATCTTATCTCCATTCATTGTCTCTTCTTTGCCCATGAACAAAACCAACCTTCTCAGCCCTCTACTCCCGGCTATCACCGTCTGTGGAAGTGTTTCCTGAGAGTGTGGGAGCTCAGGCAGGGCCAGGATCTGGGGGTGATGCTGGTGTTGGCAGAAGTTATGGAGGTAGCACCTCAGTAAAGCCACCATGTCCAGGGTCTCACCCTCACTCAGCCTCCCTTACCCAGGGGCTGGATGATTATGAGTGCCTCGAAAGATGATCTCCCATAGGTCATCACTTTAATTTTTGAAATGGTCTCCTCAACACCTCCCAAGGAATAGTTAACAGTACAATTAACATTGCTTACTGTCTACTAGCTACTGCTGTAAAAACTTGATATACATTCACGGAGTGAATCATTAACTCCTCTTTAGAGATGGGGAAACTAAGGTGAAAGGCATTAAACAACTTGCTCAGCCAGTGAGTGGAAGAGCTAGGATTCAGCCCAAGCTATCTAATTCCTGACATAGCATAAAGAAAGCCTGGGCAGAGAGAGAGGAATACAGTATTCAGAACACACAGATGGTTCTGGCAGGTGCTGAGAGATGGAGTTGGGTGTAAGATAAAAGGGACAGGTACAGTGAGGCAGGTTTGGGCAGGAATGCAAGGACTCCCCTCTGCTAGAAAATGACTTGATACTTTGACCCAATCTTTCTGCCAACGAGTTCCCTCTTCCCTCCTTTATATGTCGCCCCTGTTTCCTGCTAGTCCCCTCCTGGAAAGCCCTTTCTGTCCAATTTCCCTGTCCATACTCTGTTCAGCCCAGGAAAACCCCCTCTGTCTTCATTACATTCACTTTCCATGAGCATCCACCATTCTTAATGAGTTTCATGACTCACTTAAATACATAACCTCACCCAGTTTTATATTGTTACTTAGCAGTTTCATATGTTTCCAGCATATTCCTCCAAATCAGTGAAGGCTCCTCAAACTCAGGGACCATGTCTTAGCATGATCCTTCATGAGCGCCCCTTCCCATCCTCCACCATCCCCTCACAGGGCTGGGCACGTAAAAGGCATTCAACGAATACTTGTTTACTCAAATCCCATTATTGTGGGAAACCTTCTAAGTGACCTTTGAATGAGTAAGTTCTCAATCTGTAACTTTCTATTTGTATGTGGCACGCAACAGAGACCCATTGTTTAAAATTACATCCAGAACTTCTGTTTCCTAAGTATGGTTCGAGTTATTTCATGCAGACCAAAAAAAAAAAAAAAAAAAAACCATAGAGGGAGAGAAAGACTGCTTGCTTCCAGAAAACATTTTTTATAACATTATTATTGGCAACTCATGCTGACATGGAACTACTTCTTTATTTTGGCGCTGAACTTTGAACACAGATTCACATTGTCCAAGTTTCTCTTGGAGTCAACTTTACTCTCATGCAAACTTCTGAAGATTACCAGCTACATCTTTCAATGTGAAGCAGAAATGGCCATGTGTGCAGAAAATTCATCTAACTAAAAGTCCAAAGCCTGTGTTTATTTTACTGTTTCTAGTTAAAATGTGCAAGTCTAGAATTTCCAAATGTTCACCATATGTGTAAGCCCAAGAAAATCAAACAATTTTCAATTATAATTGGGTAATAATACGGTCTACCTCCTGTCTTACTATTTGGGCTTGCAATGTGAGCAGTAGCAGACAAATAGCGGTTCTCATTACTCATCTCCCAGGTCAGCACCACTCCAGGATTCATAGCACACATCACCCAGAATTCTGCACATGCCAGTAATTAATTGCCCCATCTTCCCAATGTCTTTGAAACACCCATCAGGGAGGTTCCTTTTCTTAATGATAATAAATTCTCATTCTTTAATCTTGTAAAGTTATTCAGCTCTCTTGCATTTAAATCCAGTCTTCCAAATAAATAAATAAATAATAAATTCAGTCTTCTGATCGAATTTCAAACTGTAAGTAAATAAAGATTTGTAACATTCCATTGTTCCATCTACAACGCTTGATTCTAATGCTTTGAAACCAAAACCAAAACAATTTAATGGACTCATGAACAAGTCAGCAAAAGCTTTGGTGGTTTTTTCCATCAGAGATTGCAGGTGTTTTTTTTTGATATTCTGTAGTCAGAGAATGTGACCATCCTTTATAAATTTTATGAATAAATATTTATCCTATATGTAGTCAGAAGGTTACCTAGACTAAAAGAAATGCTTACTAGAAAGCTAGAAGGTACTTCTGTATATGTTTGATTTTTAAAATATGTTTCTTGAATTATTGAACTATTCACTAATTTTTGGACATTTTATAGAGAGCATCCTTACTGATAACATGTAGAGTTTACAGATGTGTTATTACTTCTGATAGCTAGCAGTGATCGCAAAGGCTATTCACATAAAGAAGCTAGGACCTACTGATCCCTGCTGCCCAACTCTTTAATGTACCTTGGGTTCCTCCACCTTCCCAGGGAACCTGGAGCACCGGGACTCTATTCCATGCTGTGTACACCAGCCAGCTGGCTTGGTCCTACTCTCTCCACCTCTCTCTTTTCTTTTTTTCTTTCTCTCCCCTCCTCTCCTCCTTTCTACCCTCCCCTCCCCACCCTCCCTTCCCTTTCCTCTTTTTCCCTCCCTACCTCCTCTTTCTTTCTCTTCCTTCTTTATTTCATTCACCAAATATTTATTAACAATATTTTTTATTATTTACATGGCCCTGTGTCAAGCAATGGGGACACTGGGTTAGAGTTTATGGTTGAGTAGAGAAGTAAATATTAATAGAATGATCATAAATTGTGATGAGTTCTATGAAGGTGAAGAACAGAGAGATATGATAGCAGGTTCCAGAGACTGGGTCAGATCCGGAGTGTTGGGAATACAGGCCTGCTTTTACACTTAAATCTCAGAGGTAAGTTGAATTTATTAATTTATTCCCCTTTTCTTTTCTCTGTTTTATTAATGAAATGCCAGCTGATGCCAGCTGATGGCACCTAGGGCCTAATGAATGTGTGTGTGTGTGTGTGTGTGTGTGTGTGTGTTTAACCTTCTCTCTTGCTATGCTAAAATTTGCCCAATAATCAATAAATATATCCTTAGGTTTGGACATGTATTTAATATTTAATAAGTGTAAAGATGGTTTCAGTGTAAAACTGATCTTGCTTCTCCCCATAGACTATGGCCCCGTGGACATATGGCCTCCTCTGCCTTTCTTTCCCTTCTAGTTGCCTCAAATCAGCACCTCCTTGGTTCTGACCACTTAGTTTGGGGCTGGCCTCATTTGCCACACCCCAGGCTGGACTTGACCTCTGTAGGCTTCCTGACCTGTTTCTTCTTCCTGTTAATTCTTCTCCAAGCATCTCCTTAGTGAAACACATCAAAAATTTTACTCACTAAAAAAAGTTTCCTTATTGGCAATATACTTACTCTATTCTAAGGCAAAAAAGTATATTTTATTCACATTTTTAATAGCAAGAGGTGACTCAAATCAGTTTTATTTGATAAAGCTTAATGATGGCAAAGGTGTGGGAAAATTAGAAATTCTAATCCAACCTTACCGACACTCTGACACTGTATAATTTGGGAGATTTACTGTCAGTATCTACCAAAAATTTCAAATATACATGCTCCTTGATCCAGCATATCCTCTTCTAGGACATACTTCTACAAGCTGTGCAAAGATGTATGTTGAAAAACATTCATTGCTTCTATTATAATAAAAATTTTAAACAACCAAAAGGGAATTGGAGAAATAAACAATGGTTCGATCATACACAGGGATACTTGCTGCCAGTTTAATCAATGAGGTAAATCAGTTTGGGCTGACATGGAAAGGTGTTCACAATATATTGCTAAGTGGAAAAAGTCAAGGTATAGAACAATATAGTACTATGATCCCACTTCTAAAAAAATAATCATACATAGCAATTCTGAAATAACATATGAATAGCAATCACCTCTGGGTGGTGGGCTATCTGGGAACATTCATTTACTGCATCACCTCTGGGATGCTCGAGCTCTAACAGCCAGCATGTCTTATTTTGTTAAATAAGAAATCATGGCTTTAAAGTATTTTTATATCTTAATTTACAGTGAAGTTTTCCTCCTCCTAGTCCCTTCTCTTTATTTGAGCAATTTCTGTCTATTTTCTCAAGGAATGTAACAGAACATAAAAATAGCCTTTTCAGTCTTTCTGGCTTTTGTGTTCCAAAAGCATAAGCCCTTAGGGGAAGGGAATTTATTATGTGCGTAAACAAAATGTTTTATTCAGCCGCCAGGGGAAGGCAGAGTGTCCTCCTGACTAGCAAGAGACATTACCTGACTGAAGTGATGAGGGAAAGAGAGAGTGAGAGGTGGTCATTGGGAGGATGAGATCTTTTGAGTTACTAGAGCAGAAACAACCCACACGGTGTTCTCGGTAGCTGGTGAGTAGAGCAAGGAACAGGGGTGGGAATAGGGAAGAGTCCAGAAAATAAATGTCAGTATCTAAGCCAGGAGTTACATTACAACGAAGACACCATCAGGTGTCATGGAGGAAAATGGCCCACCTTGCAGGGCCGCTGTTCCTCAGAGTCTGCCTGCCGCTGTCCAACAGGAGGGGGCGCCCAGCGTTGCCAGACCCTCCAATTTTTCAAATCCAAAGTTTACATTATAAGCTCTTAGATTTTCACTGGGTCCATTCCACAGGTCAAATTAAATGTACCTGTCTTGGTCCACGAGGGCTGCTATAACAAAAATGCCATAGACTGGGTGGCTTGTGAACAACACAAATTTCTCTCAGGTCTAGAGGCTGGGAAGTCTGAGATCAAGGTGCCAGAAGATTCAGCATGTGGTGAAGACCTGTTTCCTTGTTCATAGCCATCTTCTCACTACATCTTCACACGGTGGATGGGGTGAGAGGGCTCCCTGGGGCTTCTTTTATAAGGGTACTAATCCCAACACTACCACTCCATGCTCATGACACAAGCACGTCCCAAAAGCCCCATCCCCAAATGTTGTCACCCTGAGGGCTAGGACTTCAACATTTTGAATTTGGGGGAGACAAACATTCAGTCCACTGTAGGACCTGTGGGTTAAACCTGACCTACAGGCTCCACATGTGTGAACTGATTGAAGACGAAGAGGCAACCTGCACCAAGGCAATTCCAGTGCTCCAAGCGTGGGCCTGGTGGCAGGAGCGCTGAGCATTTCTCTTCACAGGTGCCAGTGTAGACCAGGACCACATGCTCCTTCCCACCCCCAGAGCCCTCTTCCTGAGATCCACAGCAGTAGACGCTGGATTAAAGAAGAAAGGTGAGGGGACAAGAAACCCAAGGGGTCCCGATGTTGTACTTTTTATCTATCAGGGTAGGTAAATAGGGATGCAGTTAGAAGTGAAATGGAATGGAATGGGGCGCCTGGGTGGTTCAGTGGGTTAATCCTCTGCCTTCGGCTCAGGTCATGATCCCAGAGTCCTGGGATCGAGCCCCGCATTGGGCTCTCTGCTCAGCGGGGAGCCTGCTTCCCTCTCTCTCTCTCTGCCTGCCTCTCTGCCTACTTGTGATCTCTGTTTGTCAAATAAATAAAATCTTAAAAAAAAAAAAGAAGCAAAATTGAATGAAGAAAGATCATTAATATATGGATTATCTTGTGTAGTCCTTGTAGGAAAAACAGAGGCACTCCGCCAGGCCCTGGAAAGCCATCCTTCCTTGGGAACTTCTTTTTTTGTTTAGAGATTTTATTTATTGACACACAGAGAGAGAGAGAGAGACTGTGTACAAGCAGGGGAAGCAGCAGGCAAAGGGAGAGGGAGAAACAGGTTCCCCGCTGAGCAGGGAGCCTGATATGGGGCTCAATCTCAGGACCCTGGGATCATGAACTGAGCCAAAGACAGACACTTAATCGACTGAGCCACCCAGGTGCCCCTTGTGTGTGTGTGGGGGGGGGTGTGTCTGTGTGCACGTGTGTGTGTGTTGGCAGCATTCCCTTTATTACTTCAGGACAGAAACTCCAGTTCCCCTCCCACTGCCCTACTCCCCATCCCCCAAACCCCTCAACTCCCATGACCTCCCTGCCCCAGCCACCTTTCTTCCCTTCCTGCCCCACCCACACCAGGAAGCCCCAGTGCCCATCTCCCACCACTGTCACTGGGACACATGAGAAAGTCAGGCCCCGTATTAGTAGGGTTGAGGGTGAGAGGCAGGAAGGGGGCACTTTTATTTTGGGGATTGTGAGAAAAATGAGTTTCTGTAATCCCTAGTTGGAACCTGGAACAAATAGAAACAACATAGTAAGGAGGGATTTGTTTCTCTGGTGCTGTGAATATTATAGTTTGGTCATATTAAGTCATGTTATGAGAACCAGCCTGGAAAACTCCTGATTTTAAAAAAATATATATTGGGAGGAGGCATTTGAATGCCACTAATGTACAGTCAACCTAAGGTTCTTCTCACCGCTTTGCTCTCTTCCATTTCTACTTCCTTTCCTTAATTCATCCCACTGGTTCTTACGGCTCTAACTCACACCTCAACAGGTAAGTCAAAATCCAGGCCACAGGTGTGATTCCTTCTCTGAGCATGAGACACATACTTTCCCCAGTTGGGGGCACATCTCAGCCTGGGCTGTCGGAAGCTCTCCCAGAGGCCAATGGGAATCTTAATAAGGAACTCCCTGGAGGTGGGGGAGGAGAGGTGGGGGTAAGGGAAGGCAGAGAAACATGAGAAATGACTGCCCCTTGCTTCAGAAGAATAGAGGTATGAATCACCAGGCCAGAGCACTGGCTGAATTTCAGCTCCTGGGCTGGCCGTTCTTCTACAGAGTCTCTTCCTCCCATCTTCTCTTTTCCTTCACTGTTTTTCTGGCCACGATGGTCTAAGATCCACTAGGCAGCTTAGATGTCAGTTTTTCCAGACAGTCTTTCCTGACCCTCTAAGTTCAAATCGGGTGCCCCCACACCGTGTACTGAACTTGTCCCCCAAGAACTCTCCATGCACCCAGGATAAAGCCCTACTATTCTGCAGCGTCTTACACTCTACAGTCCCTCCATAGGATGGTTGGACTTCACAATGGTGCAAAAGCACGTGCATTCAGTAGAAACCTTACTCTGAATTTTGAATTTGGATCTTTCCATGGGCTAGTGATATGTGGTACAGCACTTGCTTGCTCGGGATGGTGGGCAGCAGCAGGGAGCCCCATCCCCCAGGCAGCCATGTGGTCCCCAGAACAGACAACCATCTTGTAGCCACACGACCATCCTGTGTTTCGCTTTTAGTAGAGTATTCAGTAAGTTACATAAATTGCTCAACACTTTATTATAAAGTAGGTTTTGTGTGGGATGAGTTTGCCCAACCCTAGGCTGATGTAGGTGTTCTGGACCTGCTTAATGTTGGCCAGGCCAAGCTGTTATGTTCAGTAGACTAGGTGTATTACATGCCTCATTTTTTACTTAAGATAGTTCAACTTTTTTTGTTTTCAACGTATAATGGATTTGTGAGGACATAAGCCTGTTATAAGTTGAGGAAAATCTGTACTTAAAGAGTGGTGGGAAGAATGAAGAAACTGGGCTGTCTTCTTTATATGCCTTTAGGGCAGTGATCTTATTTCACTTTTTATTTATGGTTTAGACAGTTGAGCAAGAAATACTGGATCTCCTTATTTTCCTCCAAACAATTTAGTTTTGATTCCAAGCCGCCATCCTCCCACACTGGGGTGAGTTATGATTTCTGTCATTCTTGGTCCTCCCTGCAGGACTAAGATCTCACGGAGGTCGTTCTGGACCTCAGTCACCAGGACACCACCCCAGACTCTAGGTTCCTGCAGTTCTACTGATTTCGGGCTCTGCCTGAGGGCCCTAGGATCATGGCAAATCCACGAGCTGTGCAGTTCTTTCTGTGGGCTCTCACCACTTCCAGGGAGCAAGAGCTAATCCCACCCACTCAGCCCCAAGGCAAGAAGGGACCCCTCCTTGTCTCCATGCTTCCCTCTCAGCTTTTCTGGAACATCCAGCTCAACTTCTTCCATGCACTTAGGCTTGAAAAATCAAGTCAGAAAGGGAAGTGTACTTCAATAACTTCTTCTTTCTGTCCCTCTGAGGCAGGTCAGAGCCTGGCTCCCTTCTTAAATGAGGGATAAATAGAAAATAAGATAAAGATAAAGAAGATAAGATAAGATAAGGAAGAAAATTCAGGGGCACCTGGGTGGCACAGTCCATTGAGTGTCTGACTCTTGATTTTGGCTCAGGTCATGATCTTGGGGTCATGAGATTAAGACCCATCTGGTGCTCAGCTCAGAGTCTACTTAAGACTCTCTCTTCCTCTCCCTCTGCCCTTCCTTCCTTCACTCGTGTGTACTCTCTCTCTCTCTCTCAAATAAATAAATAAATCTTTATCTCAGGGTCCTGGGATCGAGCCCCGCATCGGGCTCTCTGCTCTGCAGGGAGCCTGCTTCCTCCTCTCTCTCTGCCTGCCTCTCTGCCTACTTGTGATCTCTCTCTCTCTGTCAAATAAATAAATAAAATCTTTAAAAAATAAATAAATAAATAAATCTTTAAAAAAAATAAAATATAGGAGGAAAAACATAGATTTGCATCTCAGAAAATTTTTCAGCTATTTATATCTTATCGGGTACCTCTCCTCTTGGCAGCCCTGTGGTGAATAGTACCCCCAACCAAAGGTGTCCACATCCTTTTTTTTTTTTAAGATTTTGTTTATTTATTTGAGAGAGTGAAAGAGTACAAGCGGGGGAAGAAGCAGAGGGAGAAGCAGAGCCCCACTGAGCAGGGAGCCCCTGGCAGAGCTCAACCCAGGACCCTGGGATCATGACCTGAGCTGAATGCAGATGCTCACCCAACTGAACCCCAAGTCACCAGGGGTCCATGTCCTAATACCTGGACCTGTAAATATGCTACCTTATATACTAAAAAGGACTTTTGGGTGTGATGAAATTAAGGATCTTGAGATAGGGAGTTTATCTTGGATTATTTGAGTGGGCCCAACATAACACAAGTGTTCTATTAAGAGAGAGGCAGAGGGATCAGAGAGAGAAGACATCAGTAGGAGCAGAGGTCAGAGAAGGGAGGTACTACTTGCTGTCTTTCAGTTTGGAGGAAGGGGCTACAAGCCAAGGAATGGAGGCAGCCTCTTGAACCTAGAAAAAGCAAGGAAAAAATTCCCCTCTAGGTCCTCCAGAAGGAACACAGGATTGTCAACACTTTGAGTGAGACTGGGTTTGGGCTTCTGACCTCCAGAACTATTAATACATTTGTATTGTTTTAAGCCACTAAGTCAGTGGTAATCTGTTACAGTAACAATGAATAACTAATATACACCTGCGGGCACCAACTGTGTCTATATTGGTCATGTAGACCTTATGAAGGGTCCTGCACAGAGTACTCAAAAATGTTTATATAATTTTTTGCCTCTCATGAATAAAAGCCTGAACAATGGAAAAAGGTTTACCATACTGAACTTAAAATATGGTTTAATCTAAGGGATTTGAGCAGGATTGTGCTTCAAATCCTGTTTAAAAATGTATTGTCCAGGGGCACCTGGATGGTGTAGTCCATTAAGCATTGACTCTTGGTTTCCACTCTGGTTGTGATCTCAGGATATGGGGATCAAGTCCCATTTCAGGCTCGAAGCTCAGCCCGGAGTCTGCTTAAGATTCTCTCCCTCTCCCTCTGCCCCTCCTGCTTGTGCTCTCTCTCTCTTTCAAATAAATAAATAAATTTTTTAAAAACAATACAAAGGGGTGTCTGGGTGGCTTGGTTGGTAAGTGTCTGCCTTCGGCTCAGGTCATGATCCCTGGGCCCTGGGATCAAGCCCCATATCTCTTTCTCTCTCCAGCTCCCCCATGCTTGTGTTCTCTCTCTCACTGTCTCTCTCTGTCATAAATAAATAAAATCCTTTTAAAAAGGATTATATATATATATATATAAAGGATTATATATATATATAAAGGATTCATATATATATGAAATATATATATATATATTTCCTTTTAAATAACAAGAGCCACTCACAATGAGCATTGGGCAATATGTGGAAGTGTTGAATCACCATATTGTACACCTGAAACTCATATAACACTGTAAATTACCTATACTGGAATTAAAAAAATATAGATAGATAGATAGATAGACAGACAGACATATATATCAAGAGTTGTCAACTGGCCATATTAGTACATTGCATTTATACGGGGAACAGTAGAATGGGAGAAATGTGTAAGTATGTAAGAACAGTTCTCACCAGAAAGAAGGCATTCCACAAACAGGAAGGGAAGAAAGATTCCTAGACTCTGAAACTAGGGTTCAGCAGCTGTGGGTCTCTAAAAAATCCTAGGGTTTTGCATTCTTCCTTTCTGGGCCCAGCCAGGAAAAGAGTGGGCAGAACAGGGAAACCTGCAGGCAAGTTTGGGAGAGCCTAGAGCAGAAAGGACAACCGGGAGGAAGTGAACTTAGGTCACCTGACCCTGAGGGCAGCAGGCACAGCAGGTGCCAGAAGTGTTGGTAAGACTAGATTACTTGGGGCGCCTGGGTGGCTCAGTGGGTTGAGGCCTCTGCCTTCGGCTCAGGTCATGATCCCAGAGTCCTGGGATCGAGCTCCACGTCGGGCTCTCTGCTCTGCGGGGAGCCTGCTTCCTCCTCTCTCTCTGCCTGCCTCTCTGCCTAGTTGTGGTTTCTCTCTGTCAAATAAATAAAAAATATTAAAAAAAAAAAAAAGACTAGATTACTTGATGTGAGAAATAGAGAGGCAACGTGGGGAGTTTGGGGGTGGGGAAGGAAAAAATGAAACAAGATGGGATCGGGAGGGAGACAAACCATAAGAGACTCTTAATCTCACAAAACAAACAGGGTTGCCCGGGGTAGGGGTGGGGTAGGGAGAGGGTTGTGGGGTTATGGACATCGGGGAAGGTATCTGCTATGGTGAGTGCTGTGTGTAAACCTGGCGATTCACAGACCTGTACCCCTGGGGCTAATAATACATTGTATGTTAATAAAAAATTTAAAAAAAAATTTTTTAAAGAGAGAAAAAAACTCATATGTAACAAATGAAAAAGCAAGGAAGTGAACCTAAATCCAATTAATTAAATAATTACATAGAAAATACATAAACTAGGGGCACCTGGGTGGCTCAGTGGGTTAAACTCCTGCCTTTGGCTCGTGATCTTGGGGTCCTGGAATCAGGCTGTCTGCTCGGCAGGGAGCCTGCTTCCTCCTCTCTCTGCCTGTCTCTCTGCCTACTTGTGATTTCTCTCTGTCAAGTAAATAAATAAAATCTTAAAAAAAAAAAGAACATACATAAACTAAGCAATACAATTAAGAGGCAGACTGACATATGCATATAAAAACAAAACACATTTATATACTATCTACAAGAAATAAACTTCAAATATAAAGACAAAAAAAAAATAAAAGACTAGACCACTTGATACCACCCAGCTTACTCAGGGACAGCACGTGATGCCTATTCCCGTCCCGGTGCCAAATATTGCTGAACTATCCTCACCCTCAGCCTCGTCCTCCATAAGGAGGAAATGCTGATTTTTGCCCCTGCATTTAATCCAAGGAGATGGTTTGTTCAGGTGACCCTGACTTGCAATATTGTCTTCTACCATTTGCAGAACTGAGTGCTGGTGCCGCTGAGTGAAGTAATTTCAGTTATGGAGGGTCATAAACAATTTTATCTCCTCACATCAAAGTTTCGTAGCCTGGTAAAAATTTATACCTACAAACAATTTTAAGCAGAACTGAAATGGAAACTTTTATTGGCGTGAAACCCAAACTTTGTCACTTAAGTTTTTTTAAAGATATATTTATTTAATGGGGGGGTGGAGAAAGGAGAGGGGCAGAGAGAGAGGTAGAGAAGCAGACATCCCACTGAGCATAGAGCTTGACACAGGGCTCAATCCCAGGACCCCGAGATCATGACCTGAGCCAACATCAAGAGTTGATGCTTCACCAACTGAGCCACACAGGTGCCCCTTTTATCCAACTATAGTTCAAAGAAAATAATTCTATTTTATAGCTTCACACTTAAAGCATTCTTTTCTTTCGTAAAAGAGTATTTTTTTCAGTAATCGTACTACAGTTTTTTCACTGAGGCCAAAGTGAAGTTAGACTTTACAGATTAATTCTACTTGTATATATTTTATCTTAGGAGACTTTCTCCCGTTTTCAAACATAAGGTGATCATTGAAAGCCCCATTTTCCATCCCACAACCTGGAAACATCCTTGATACAGAGGAAAGATAATAATCTGGATCTGCTCAGGGAAAGAGACCCAAAGTAATTTATTTTTATGGCATATCAGCGTAATGCAGAGGAAAATTCACAAGGCCAGGAATCAGTAGACATGGTGTCCTGGCTTCCCATGTAGGAGTTCAGGCTCTGAGTGGGAGTTCTGTCAGTTTGTTGGTGTGCTGTTTCTCCCCTGTTTGTGAAATGTAGGGACTGACAGAGAAGATCTCCAAAGCAATGCTTCTCACCCTTTAACGTATGGACTTTGCCCAAGTGTGTGGATCCAAGGGAGAACCTGACCTTCTGCATTCTGACCCGTTCCCAGGAGGCTGGTAATACACATGCTCAAACCACACTCAAATACACATTGAGTAACTCCAAGGGACAGCCCAAACCCAAAAGGTTTTATATTTTGTTAGCTCATGTATGTCTTCAAAATATCGCCATTGTGAGTACTCAGCCATCAGAAAGGATGAATACCCAGCTTTTGCATTAATGTGGATGGGATTGGAGGAGATTATGCTGAGTGAAATAAGTCAGAGAAAGTCAATTATTTCACTTATTTGTGGAACATAAGGAATAGCATGGAAGACATTAGGAGAAGGAAGGGAAAAATGAAGGGGGCAAATTGGAGGGCGAGATGAACCATGAGAGACTATGACTCCAGGAAACAAACTGAGGGTTTTAGAAAGGAGGGGATGTGGGCAGGGGAATGGGTGAGACAAGTGATGGGTATTAAGGAGGGCACTAATGCTTGGAACACCGGGTGTTATATGCAAACAATGAATCATGGAACACTACATCAAAAACTAATGATATACTGCATGGTGACTAACATAACACAATAAAAAAATTGTAATAAAAAAAGTACTGCCATTGTTCCATTCTTTTTTTTTAAAGATAGATTTATTTATCTATTTATTTATTTGACAGAAAGAGGTCACAAGTAGGCAGAGAGCCAGGCAGAAAGAGAGAAAGAGAGAAAAAGAAGCTCTCTCCGTTGAGGAGAGAGCCTGAGGCAGGGCTCGATCTCAGAACCCTGAGATCATGACCTGGGCCAAAGGCAGAGGCTTAAACCACTGAGCCACCCAGGCGCCCCAATTGTTCACATTCTTAAAAATACATTTTGGACAGTTAGGAAAGACGCATATTGTTTAAGTTGATTAGGGACTGGGACCGCTATTAAAGGCTGCAGATCTCTTATAAACAACTACATAAACACACACCTTTCTTCTACTGCCCTGGCTCTCGCTGCACATGAGTATCACCTGCAATGCCTTCACAACTACCAGCACCTGCCACCCACCCCCACTTCCCTGCACACAGAATACAACTGAACTGGTCTGGGGAGGGGCCCAGCCAGCAGAGTGTTTCTCAAAAGCTCTGCTTGTCCTGTGATTCCGATGTGCAGCCAGGACGGAGAACCCCCGCAGGCCAGCCTCTCCGACGAAGAAGGCACTGCAGGTAGGGTCAAGTTGTTTTTAAAGCTACTCACAGCTGTTATCCATTAACTCAGGCCATTCTCGTGGAAAGCTTAGTTTAATTATGCAACTCACATAAACATTTCACTTATGAACTTGTAATTCAATAAAGGTTCTCAGCAAGAGAGAGGATACAGAGAAACCTCTAGCTTAGTTTGGTCCTTCTTAGAAAAAAGAAAGAAAAAGGTCCAATTATCATGCACACTGTGACTCTGTGGAGCACACAGGCTTTAAGGGAGATTTTGTCCACTTTCTCATCTCAAGACTCAACTTTAAACAGCGAAGTTTATAAATCAGCAGAAGCCAGCCTGGAGGTTCAGATGTCATCAGAATAATCCCTCCCCAGGGAACAAGTCTTTCCAGAATGTTGCCATGGTTAGGAAGCCTCATTGTCAGTTGAAATCCTGGCTACAGCATTTTCTAGCTGTATGATCTTGGGCAATTGTCTTAATACCCAAGTTTCCTTTTTTGGTAAAATGTGATAAGGATTAGGCTATAAAGATTAAAATAAGTTAATGTATATAAAGTGCTTTTTGTACAAGGATTGTTATATAGTGACTATTATTAATATTATCACCTGCCCTGAGATTAGAAGTGGGACATTCCTGGGGTACCTGGGTGGTTCAGTTGGTTAAATGTCTAACTCTTGATTTCAGCTCAGATCATGATCTCAGGGTCATAAGATCAAGCCCCACTTAGGGCTCCACCCTGAGCATAGAGCCTGCTTAAAGTTTCTCCCTCCTCCTCTGCCCCTTCCCCACTCCTTCAAATAAATAAATAATTTCAAAATTTTTTAAAAAGAGAAGTGGGACATTACTCTTTCTCCCTTTAAAATTACATTTTAGCATTGCCTCAGCAAGACTACAACTTGTGTATATTTGTTAGAGAACAATGAAAATAGTGTGGCTTTGGCAGGGGTGAGGGAGTCATAAAGCTGGAACAGTAAGTTGAGGCTGGTTTGTGGCAGGCCTTACAGGCTAGGCCAAAAAAGTCTAGATTAATCTTGTTGGCAATGGAGAGTTTTTCGAAATTTTTGAGCCAGAGAATGACATGACCATTTTCCTGTTTTAAAAACAGACCAGTGCAGAGTTCCAACGGGGTTTGCGAGTATCTCCCCTCTTCCGAAGCTGCAAGAATTTCTCTGCCCTAGTTTGACAAGTGATACCACCACAACACTTAGATTTGCAGGCTGTGGTTTTTCTGAGGCAAAGAAGGACTCCCAAACCACTGACATTTCCATTTCTGCCCCAAGAGAGAGACCACTGAACTAAACCTTGAAGTCCTAAAATACGTTCTAACACCTCCCAGCTAACTGCAGCCCTGAAATAGTTTTAATTTTCCCTTAAATCTTAAAACAGATATGTATTATCTATTCATCTGACACAGAGAGAGAGATCACAAGCAGGCTGAGAGAGAGGGAGAAACAGACTCCCTGCCGAGCAGAGAGCCCAACGCCGGGCTCTATCCCAAGACCCTGAGACCATGACCCAAGCCGAAGGCAGAGGCCTAACCCTCTGAGCCACCCAGGCACCACACAGGTATCTGTATTATCTAAGGCACTTGGGAGATTTACCTCCCAGTGCCCCAGCACAAGGCAATAGAATGATGTCCTGGATCTTCTAGGAGCTGATGAGGGGCCTCCAGACACTATGGAGATTTCATTTAGTTGCAAGAAATTGCTAGCCTACTGTCAAGTAGCTCATGGATTTAGGGTCCAAGAGTTTGTAACTGAGACATCGGGATCTGGCCAGATATGATGCAGAATGTGAACATTTTTACAAGCTAAGAATTTTGCCCAAATCATCTTCCCTATGTTAAAACTAGAGGGGCACCTGTCTGGCTTAGTCTGTAGAACATGCGACACTTGACCTCGGGTTCATGAATTTGAACCCCACATTGGGCATAGAGATAACTTAATTAAAAACATTTTTTTGAAAAATAGAGTATCTAAAATTAGGTAGCCAGCCTCTAAGGCTTCTACTTAAGGAAAAGGCAAAACACTCTTAAATAAAACAAAGACATTCCTTCCCACTCAGAAGTGGGAGGTATTTAGAAAGTGGAGTTGAAGAACTAAACCTAGTTCTTCCCCAATTTGGGGAGGGTCATTTAAGACTTCAATTTCTTTTCTCCCCCCAAATAAATGGTAATAATCAATTCTCAATCACCCAGATGTGCAAAAGTACACCAAATGCTTGCTGAGTGCTTAGTATAAGCTAGCGCCTGTGTTTTAATCATTTCATTCTACCAGAACCCTACTAACTAGAAAATATCTAGCCTGTATTATAACCTCACTCTGGAGATAAGGATACTGAAGCTTGGAGAGTTTATGTAACTTGCCCAAAGCCACACGAGCCAGGATTCAAACACAGAATCTAGAGTCTGTGTGGCTGCAATCGAATGCTGTCATTGCACGGAACCAGCTGAGAGCCTCCTGGGTAGAAGTCAGAGGGCACACACAGATGCTTACCACATGGGTGCATCTGCAGGAACAAAGACATTGATGTTAAGGTAGTGGAAGGAGCGAGAAAGAAGACCGTGTTGCCAGGATCAAAAACGCTTCTGAGAAGAGAGATATGGAAATGGGGCTGAAGAAGCAAATACATGGGATTTCACCTGGCAGAGAGAGTGAAGACACTCTGGGTGGAGGAACAGGTGTGAACAAAGGCATGAGGCAAACGCTTGGCGCACTTGGAGAATGTCACTACTGTGCTTTACTAAAGGAATGTGACAGAGGCATGGAGATTAGCTCCAGGGAAGCCAAGAGGAGTGGCAAGGGCCTGAACCAGCTGGTAATTGAAGGAAGAGAGAGTAGGAGAGAAATTTGGAGACATTAACTGAGGAAAAATGCTGAGAATTTAGTTCCTCTTTAAGGCTATGTCTAACTCAGCTTTGTCTCAGGAGTGCCTGGCCTTACTTCTGGCACATAGTATACTCTAAAGTCGTGTTTGCTGAATGAATAAAGGGGAGAAATTGTCAGAAAGAACCAAAGATGGGAGACGAAGTAGATGAGATTAGCCATCTGATTCTATCTGCAGCTTAATTTTCCTTTGCCATATAACATACCATACTTACAGGTTCTGGAGAATGAAATATGGGCATCTGAGGGGAACTATTAGTCAATAAATGTTTTAAAAGAATCTTGAGGTTTCATACATGAGTAAATGGTGGACTCATGAACTTGAATAAAAAAGTCAAGAAGAGAAACTGGTTTGGAGGGTTGCCAGGCTACCTCACAGGGTTCTGGTGAAGGCAAAAGCGAATGAGGTTAGTAGGACACGTCTGTAGCTCTCTCTGAGGTATACATGTTTGCATTTATTTATTCCCTAAACATTCTTGAGTATTCTTTGTGTTGTGCATTCATTCAAAAAATATTTAATGAACATCTATGATTTGTGTTATAAAGATGAATAGAAAAGAAGACTTGTCTGAGAAACTCACTGATTAGAGATTGAGGTAGAAATGAAATACAGCAAGAGCCAATGTTTATTGGATATTGACTATATGCCAGACAAAAGTGCTTTGCGTTATCGATTCATTGTATCCTCATGATGATCCTATGCAGGATATGTTGTTACTATCTGTGATTAGTGGACTAATAGCTCCCCTCAGATGCCCATATTTCATTCTCCAGAACCTGTAAGTATGGTATGTTATATGGCAAAGGAAAATTAAGCTGCAGATAGAATTCAGATCGCTAATCAACTGACATTGAGATCAAGAGAGTAGCCTGGGTTAACAGGTGAGCCCCATGTAATCGTAAGGACCTTAAAAAGGGGAAAGGTTGGGGGAAGCAAAAGATCAGATGGAGTCAGAAAGAGATGGATGCAAGGCTGGGGAGTTATCACGTCTCAATCTGCCATTGTTAGCTTTAAAGATGGAATGGAGTTCTAAATCAAGGAACAAAGAACATCAGCAGCTTTGAGAAGCTGGAAAAAGCAAAGAAACAGAAGGGTTATCCCCTAGAGCTTCCAGAAGGAACCCAGGCCTGCTGACACATTATCTTAACTGGTGTAAAAGACCTGTTTGGACTTCTGGCCTCCAGAAATGCAAGACGATACATTTTTGTTGCCTTCAGCATTTAAGTGTATGTTACTTTGTTATAACTGCGATAGAAAACTAATGAACTACCCTGTATTATTTTATTTAAGAAAAAGTCTATTAATGTATTTTATAAATTTTTACTTTAGAGATAAGGAAAAAGAGACCCAGAAAGACTGTTATTATCCAAAATTTGATTGCTTTACACTGTTCTTTCGTGAGGGCTTCCTGCTCTTTCTCACCTCTCGGGCCGCTTCAGGTTCCTTGCAAGTTCCTTTACTCATAACTGGTCTCTAAGTGATAGTGTTTCTCAGGGATTTCTCCTACATACTTTTCTTTTTCTGTTTGAATATTTTTCCCAGGTGATCTCGTCCATTCCTAGGGTTTTAAATACTGTTTGTAACCTGATTACTCCCAACACAATACTTCTAACTTTGTCCCCTCCTCTGAGCTCCACAGTAGTAAGCTTGCCATCTGCCGACTTGACCTTTTTGTTTGGATAGCTTGCAAACATTCCAAACCTAACCTATGTTCAAAACAATCCTTTTCTACCACAAAATGGCTCCCCACTGCCACGTTCAATTACACTTGTCTCAAGTCAAAAAACTGAGCGAAGCTTTAGCGCTCTTTCTCTCCCTCCATCTCCACGTGCACCCGCCAGTGACCCATCCATGTCTTTCTGCCTTCACCACTACCAACCTGTCCAACCCACCACCACTTCCTACCTCGAAAACTACAGTAGCTTCCCCACACCCTCTCTGTGTATATCCTTGTTCCTCTGTGGATCTGTTTTCTTCACCACAATGAGTGTCCTTCTTAGGTAGTAAATCAGATCTTGTCATGTCCCTGCTTAACACAAAGGAATGGTTTTCCATTCTACTGAGAATGAGATCCAAACTCCTTTTCAGTGACTCCTAGAACCCTGCATGATCCAGCTCCTGCTTGCTTTGCCAGCCTCACCTGTTACCACTTCCCCTCATTCATTCACCTTCTTCCAACCCCACCCGATTTTTCTCTGAAGTTAACCTCTGAATTTCCTGCCTCAAGAGCTTTGTATCTGCAGCTTCATATTCACGGAGCACATGTGAGCACGCACACGTGTATGTCTTTCACCTATGTACCCATCCTTCGATGCTCAGATTACACGTATCCCCTTTACGAAGGTCGACATCAAACTATGCATTTGGTTTGTTCAAAGCATCTTTATTCTGCCACCCACCCCCTCTCCAACCTGATTCTCTATCCTGGTCCCCATTCGTTACTTTTTAAAACTTAACTGCAACTTGCAGTAATTTGTCATTTTAATGACTTGAGTTTTTTGCTTTTTGTCTTTCTGGTATGTTAGTTCCTTAAGGTCAGGAACTGTGTCTGCCTTGGTTACCAGTGTAACCTCAGAGCACTATGCCTGACACACAGGTGCTTAATACATATTGACTGTTGAATAAAGGTTGTATATATACAAACTTAGCGATGTTTAAAATGATACTGATATCCTCTGTACCATTATCTATAACTTATCTACAGTAATGTTCCAACTACTTAAATGGTGAATTTGACTTTAAATCAGTTACTGATCACTAGCCTGTTGAATTTATATTTTATAATATCCTTTTATTCCATTTATTGTGCTTATCTATACATTAAATTGACTATGCATTTAAAGGTACAAGTTCATGTCATAAAAAAAATTCAAATTTTAAATGTCATGTTATGACAAATTTTATATCTGTGTGTGTGTGTGTATACATATGTATACATAATTTTTCCCCTAAAAAATCTGAATCAGTTAGCTTCTTTTGGCCTTTATACTTATCGTAAAATCACATGGTACAGAGTAAGAAAATATATATTTAAAATAGATCCGATCAGCACACAACAGCATATTTTTTCCCAGAGTTGGAGGTACTAATGAGAAGCTTATGTGCCAGATACAGTTTTTAGGAAATCCCCAATGAGAAATAAGAACTAAGATATAAATTATTCAAATCATGCATCACAAATGACTAATGCTTCTCGACTAGATATTTGGAGATAAGCAACAAATGATAAAACATAGTGGCAGGCAGATAAAGTAATAATGTTGATATATTTAACTTGAAGTAAGGCTATATTTGTAGTCAGAAAGGAGCCTACTCCTTTGAAAAATATGTAGAATGAGAAACACCTTCATTCTTCCTCCACCCTTCATTAAAGCAACACAGACCCAACCCCCCAAAGAGGACAAATAGAGATGTGGGATCTGTTAGTTTGAAGGATAATATTTCCTTCAATCAGTAGATTTTTTAATTTTTGAGGCCATAGGATGTTAGGTATTTATGAAAATAAGATTCATGAGTCACTATACCTGGCTTTATATAGGTTATAATCTTGTTGGAAAAACAAACAAACAAACAGCAAGAGAAAATATGTAGAACCAAACAACAAACCCATCAGGATCCGAGGTTTCACAAAACAATACTATCTGACTCCATCCATTCCTTCAAGAGACAAATACGGTGTCAAATTCTGGCTGTAAATCTTCACCAGCTGCACAACTTTTGTTAAGCTTTGCACCCTCTGAGCCCCAGTCCCTCCTCTATTAGAAGGGGATTATAGAAGCATACTATACCTCATAGGGTCATGATAGGATAAAATGAGATCATCTTGGTAGAGTGTTTGGCATTGAGCATAGCACCAAGTAAGCGCTCATTAAACATCAGCTACTGTTATGACTATTTTAGTCTTTTGTAAGTTATATGAGAAATTGTTTCTATAAATGGAAATGGAGAAAAGCCTTTGTTGAAAAGTATTATTTGCAAACTGTGTCATTTGTTGTAAAGGATTTATCACAAACTTACTAACATTGTTGGGACAAATCCCACTGTAATTTTTGCCAGGACTTTACAACCTTGAGGTGTGAATTTCTGGAGTTAAAAGGTTCTTTTTTTTTCTTTTCTTAGACGGCTTTTTTTTTTTTTTTTTTAATTAAATGCTGCTCCAAGCGAGAGCTACTGGAATCTTATTTATGATCACATGGCCTAATATAAAAAGATAATTATTCAATAAAACCTTACTTATTCTGAAGGATACAAAATGTCACATAGAGCCCTTGTACATATAGTCCTTGCAACCTTGCATGCATGCACACGCACGCGCCCACACACACACACACACACACACACACACAGTCTGCCTGCCATGGAGAGACAGCATGCATACCAAAAACTACATTCTAAATCAGTAAAGAAATATATATCATTCTGTTCGGGAATTCTTCTTCTTTCGTGATCTTAACTGCCTCCTGCATTCTGATGACTCCCAAATCCATACCTGGAAAATTTTTTTTTTTTAAGATTTTATTTATTTATTTGTCAGAGAGAGCGAGAGTGAACACAGGCAGACAGAGTGGCAGGCAGAGACAGAGAGAGAAGCAGGCTCTCCGCTGAGCGCGGAGCCCGATGTGGGACTCAATCCCAGGACGCTGGGATCATGACCTGAGCCGAAGGCAGCCGCTTAACCAACTGAGCCACCCAGGCGTCCCCATACCTGGAAATTTAACCTCTCTTCTGGGCCATTGCAGATTCAAAACAGTTGCTGGGTAGCTCCAATAGTGTAGCATGTCCAGAACTCTACTCACCATCTTGCTGCCAGATATGTACTTCCCCTCCTTTATTCCTGCTCACAAACCAGTCCAACAAAGGACTGAGAGCCTAAGTGACTCTTCCTTCCTTCTCCCTAAATACCATCAATTCTTCAATCCCTGATTTTTGCCTTCTTCATTTTCTTTGCTGTATCCCTTCCTCTACACTGATATCCTCATTATATTGATTTTGGGTCTTCCTTTTCCCTCACGTATATTACAGCAGGTAAATTGGTTTCCCTACCCTGATCTGCCCCCTTCCAAATCCTCTATAACCAGGCAAGGGTCTTTTTAGAATGTCCTACAGATGGAATCCTACAATGTGTACATTTTTGCCTCTGCCTTCTTTCACTTAGTACAATGCATTTGAGATTCACCCCTCTCTACACATGTATCAGTAGTTTGTTAATAGTTTTATCCCCAAGTAGTATTCTATTATGGATGTGTCATAGTTTGTCCCCTTGGTGGACATTTAGGTTGTGTCTAGTTTAAGGCAGTTACAAATAAAGTGGCTATGAACATTCACATAGTGATCTTTTTGTGGGTGTATGTTGTCATTTCTTGGGGGGAGATATCTAGAAATGGGATTGGAAGATCCAATGGTAAGTGTATGTTTAATTATACTCTCTAGCTCTGTCCATGTAGTTGCAAATGGCAAGATTTCATTCTTTTTGTGGCTGAATAATATCCCACTCTGTGTGTATATATATATCTTCTTCGTCCATTCATCCATCAATGGACACTTGGGCTGCTTCCATATCTTGGCCATTTTATCCCTTGAATTAGCACTTATATCCCTCTGAGTTAATGTTTTTGTATTCTTTGGGTAAATCCTCAATAGTGCAATTGTTGGATCATAAAGTAGTTCCATTTTTAACTATTTGAGGTATCTCCTTACTGTTTTCCAGAGTGGCTGTATCAGTTTGCATTCCCACCAACAGAGCATGACTGTCCCTTTTTCTCCACATCCTTGCCAACACCTGTTTTTTCTTGTGTTGTTGATTTTAGCCATTCTGACAGATGTGTGGTGATATCTCATTGTAGTTTTGATTTGCATTTCCCTGATAGTAAGTGAGATGAACATTTTTTCATGTGCCTGCTGGCCATGCAGATGTCTTCTTTGGAACAATGCTTATTCATTGTTATTCAATGTTATTCATTGTCTTCTGCCCATTTTTTAGCTGGTTTATTTGGTTTTGGGGTGTTGTTTAATATGTTCTTTGTATATTTTAGATATCAACCCTTTATCGGATATGTCACTTGCATATATCTTCTCCCATTCCATAGGTTATATTTTAGTTTTGTTGATTGTTTCCCTTCACTATGCAGAAGCTTTTTATTTTGATATGGTTCCAATAGTTTATTATTGTTTTTGTTTCCCTTGCTGAGGAAACCTCCAGAAAAAAGTTGCTATGCCTGATGTCAAAGAGATTACTGCCTTGTGTTATCTTCTAGGATTTTTATGGTTTCAGGTCTCAAATTTAGGTTTTAAATCCATTTGGAATTTATTTTTACGTATGGTGTAAGTCCAGTTTCTTTCTTTTGAATGTTGTTGTCCAGTTTTCCCAGCACCATTTTTTTGAAGAAACTGTCTTTTTCTCGTTGGATATTCTTTCCTGCTTTGTTGAATATTAATTGACCATGCAGTTGTGGACTTATTTCTGACTTTTCTGTTGTATTGATCTTTGTGCCAGTACCATACTGTTTTGATTACTACAGCTTTATAATATAACTTAAAGTCTCTAATTTCGATACCTCTAGCTTTGTTTTTCTTTTTCAAGATTGCTTGGCTATTTGGGGCCTTTGTGGTTCCATTCAGATTTTAGGATTATTTCTTCTAATTCCATGGAAGACACTGCTGGCACCTTAATAGGGATTGCATTAAATGTATATATTGCTTTGAGTAGTATAGACAGTTTAACAATGTTTGTTCTTCCAATCTGAGAGCGTGGAATGTTTTTCCATTTCTTTGTGTCCTCTTCAGTTTCTTTCATAAGTGTTCTGTAGTTTTCAGAGTACAGCTCTTTCAGCTTTTTGTCTAGGTTTATTCCTAGGTTTATTCTTATTATTTGGCTGCAATTATAAATGGGATTGTTTTCTTAATTTCTCATTCTGCTGCTTCATTATTGGTAGCTAGAAATGCAACAGATTTCTGTACATTGATTTTTTTAAAAAAAAAAAAGTTTATTTATTTGACAAATGAAGATCACAAGTAGGCAGAGAGACAGGCAGAGAGAGTGAGGGGGAAGCAGGCTCCCCGCTGAGCAGAGAGCCTGATGCGGGGCTCGATCCCAGGACCATGAGATCATGACTCAAGCCAAAGGCAGAAGCTTAACCCTCTGAGCCACCCAGGTGCCCCATACTTTGATTGTATCCTGTGACTTTACTAAATTCGTCTATCAGTTCTGGTGGTTTCTTGGTGGAGTCTTTCAGGTTTTTCTACATATAGTAGAAAACTACATACACTGTTCCACAAATAGTGAAAGTCTTATTTGTTCCTTACTAATTTGGATGTCTTTTATTTCTTTTGATTGTCTTATTGCTGTGACTAGGACTTCCACTACTATATTGAATAAAAGTGGTTAGAGTGGCTGTCCCTGTCTTGTTTCTGACCATAGAAAAAGCTCTCAGTCTTTCCCCATTAAGAATGATCTCGGTTGTTGGCTTTTCACCTATGGCCTTTACTTTGTTGAGGTATGTTCCCTTTAAACCAACTTTGTGGAGTATTTTCATCATAAGTGGATGGTATATTTTGTCAAATGCTTTTTCCACATCTATTGAAATGATCATATGGTTCTTATCCTTTATTTTATTAATGTGGTGTATCACATTGATTTGATTTGCAAGTATTGAACCATACTTGCAACCCAGGAATAAATCCTAATTTTTCGTAGTAAATGATTTTTTTTTAATGTGTTGTTAGATGTGGTTTGCTAATATTTCTTTGAGGATTTTTGCATCTATATTTATCAGAGATACTGACCTATAGTTCTTTTCTAGTGGTGTCTTTATCTGGTTTTGGTACCAAGGTAACACTGGCCTCATAGAATAAATTTGGAACTTTTATTTCCTTTTATATATTTTGGGATAGTTTGAGAAAAATATGTATTAACTCTTCTTTAAATGTTTGGTAGAACTTGCTTGTGAAGCCATCTGGTGTGGGGCTTTCATTTGTTGAGAGTTTTTTGATCACTGATTCAGTTTTTTTGCTGGTTATTGTTCTGGTCAAATTTTCTATTTCTTCATGATTCTGTTTTGGTAGTTTACACTTTTCTATGAATTTATCTATTTCTTCTAGATTGTCCAATTTGTTGACATATAGTTTTTCACAATATTCTCTTACAATTACATTTCTATAATGTTGGTTATTATTTCCTCTTCTCTTATTTGTGGTTTTATTTGAGTCCTTTCTCCATTTTTCTTGATAAGTCTAGCTAGAGGTTTATCCATTTTATTAATTTTTCCCCCCAAAGAACCAGCTCCTGGTTCCATTGATCTGTTCTATTTTCATTTTTTAATTTCCATATCATTTATTTCTGCTCTAATCTTTATTTCCTTCCTTCTGCTGGTTTTAGGTTTTGTCTCTATTTTCTAGTTCCTTTAGATGTAAGATTAGGTTGTTTATTGGGATTTTTCTTGCTTCTTGAAATAGGCCTGTATTTCTATAAACTTCCTTCTTAGAACCAATTTTGCAGCATCCAAAAGGTTTTGGCCCATTGTGTTTTCATTTGTTTCCATGTACCTTTTATTTCTTCTTTTATTTCTTGGTTGACCCATTCATTGTTTAATAGCACGTTATATAACCTCTGTGTATTTGTGGTCTTTCCAGATTTTTTCTTGTGGTTGACTTCTAGTTTCTTAGCATTGTGGTCAGAAAAGTTTCATGGCATGACTTCTTGAATTTGTTGAGGCTTATTTTGTGGGCTAATGTGTGATCTGTTCTGGAGAATGTTCCATACGTACTTGGAAAGAATGTGTATTGTACCATTTTAGGGTGGAGTGTCCTGAATATATCTGTTAGCTCCATTTGGTCCAATGTGTCATTCAAAGACATTGTTTCCTTGTTGATTTTCTGTTTAGATGATCTGTTCATTGATGTGAGTGGGGGCGTTCAAGTTCCCTACCACTATTATCAATTAGTTCTTTTATGTTTGTTATGAACAGTTTTATGTATTTGGGTGCTCCTATGTTGGGTGCATCAATATTTACAACTGTTATATCTTCTTATAGGATTGCCCCCTTTATTATTATATGGTGTCCTTCTGTCTCTTGTTACAGTCTTTGTTTTAAAATCGAATTTGTCTGATATAAATATTGCTACTCTGGCTTTCTTTGACATTCATTTCCATGATAAATGTTTCTCTATCCCCTCACTTTCAACCTTCATGTGTGTTTAGGTCTGAAATGAATCTGTTGTAGGCAGCATAGAGATGTGTCTTGTTTTTTATCCATTCTGTTACCCTATGTCTTTATATTAGAGCATTTAGCCCATTTACATTCAAAGTAATTATTGATAGATATGTATTTATTGCCATTGTATTGTTTTGTAATTGTGTCTGGAGACTTTCTATGATTGTTTCTTGTCTGTCTTTTGTGGTTTGATACTTTTCTTTAGTGATGTATTTGGATTTCTTCCTCTTTATCCTTTGCATATTCTTTGCATATTTATTAGTGGCTTTTGATATATGGCTACCATTAGGTCTGTATATAAACTCTCCTGTATATAGCAGTCCATATTAAGTTGATGATATATTAAGTTTGAACTCATTCTTCATTCCACTCCTCCCCACACTTTAGGTGTATGTTGTCCTATTTTATATCCTTTTATTTTGTGAGTTCCTTGGCTGATTTTTTACAAAAACATTCATTTTTACTGCTTCTGTGTTTCCATCACACTGTTATTTTGGCTTATCCTGTCCATTGAAAGAATCCCCTTTAATATTTCTTGCAGATCTGGTTTAGTGATCATGAACCCATTTCTTTCTTTCTTTCTTTCTTTCTTTCTTTCTTACTTTCTGTGTGTGTGTGTCTGCGAAACTCTATTTCTCACTCTATTCTGAATGAGAGCCTTGCTGGAAAGAGGATTCTCAGCTGCAGATTTTTTCCCATTCAAAACGTTGAAAATATCATGCCAGTCCCTTCTGGCATGATAAGTTTCTGTTGAAAAATCTCCTGCTAACCTTATAGGTTGTCCCTTGTAAGTAACTGTCTTTTTCTTGCTGCTTTTAAATTTTTTTCTTTGTCACTATGTTCTGCCAATTGAATTATAATATCTGTTGTTGTGGGTCTGCTTTTGTCAATTTTGATGGGAATTTTCTGTGTCTCCTGGATCTGGATATCTGTGTTCTTCCCCAGACAAGGAAAGTTTTCTTCTATTATTTTTTCAAATAAATTTGCTGCCCACTTTTCTCTCTTCCTTCTTCTGGGACTCCTATATATGAATGTTATTACGTTTGATGGAGTCATTGATTTCCATAAGTCTATTCTCGTTTTGCATAATTCTTTTTTCCTCTTTTGCTTAGCTTGATTACTTTCCATTACTCTATCTTCTAGGACACTAGGTTGTTCCTCTGTTTATTCCATCCTGCTGTTCATTCTATCAAGGATGTTCCTTACTTCACTTATTGAGCCCTTTATCTCTGCTATGTTTTTCCTTATCTCTGTGCTAAGGGTCTCACTTATATCTTCCACTCTTTCTCAAGCTCAGTGACTATCCTTATAAACATTGCTTTAAGCTTTTTAGTCCCAGAGGTGGCAGGGCTGGACCAGCAGCCCCCACCTGCTGGCTTTCCTTACCTCTGCTCCACTATCTGCCCTGCCACCCATGACAGAACAAGCCATCTCCTTCCTCAAGGACTTCCTGACTGGAGGCATTGCCACTGCCATCTCCAAGTTGGCTATGGCCCCAATCAAATGGGTCAAGCTGCTGCTGCAGGGTGTGCTGTCCTGAAGGGGCAACCTAGCCAACATCATCTGCTACTTGCCCAAATAAGTCCTCAATTTTGCCCTCAAGGATAAGTACAAGCCGATCATCCTGAGGATCATGGACAAGCGCACACAGTTCTGGAGATATTTTGTAAACTGCCATTTTTATGTTGTCTCTCCATTCAGGGGGCTTATCTCTGTAAGAGTGGCAACTTGCCTTCCAGACTTGCCCAGGGCTGAGTCAGCTGACCTTTAAAGCCCCAGGCTCCAAGTTCCAATGGTTATACACACTCACAGAATTCAGTCCCTCTGGTTTTCAAAGCCAAACATGGAGATTACTCTTACCAATGTGAGCTTCCTGACACAAGGACCCATTTCTCTGTCTTATCTGTATGTGCATCTCCCTCCCTCCTACAGGCAGCTTCTCTCTGCCTTTCTGACTTTCTTAACCTTTTAGATGTAGCTTCTCTATATTTAGTTGTGGAGTTTTTTCTGCCAGTCTTCATATCCCTTTCTGGTTTATTTACATGCATATGGATGGCATCCAGTTGTAAAGGTGGGAGGGGTTGAGCCAGGGTCCTCCTACTCATCATCTTCCCAAGCTCCTCTTACCCTCATTCTGATAAAGGACTTACCCCTCTATCTTCCTCTGGAAACCAGCCCTCACCTACTTCTGGAAGGTCTTTGACCATGACCTTTCAGCAGGGCAGACTTCAGCTCCAGTAGTGGGCATATGATTCAGAGTATCATACCTTCCTAAACATATTACTCTGTCTGAAGATGATAAAAATGGGAACCGTGAAATTTTTGCTGGCATCATTGAAAGACATTCTCTTTTCTTATGCTTGCTTAAAGTGTAGGATTCTACTTAATAACCATATTATCACCACCAGCAAAAAGCCTCAATGAGAAATCAGAAGTCAGAAGGAAGAAGAGGTACACCAATCTGAGAGATTACATCTAGATATCAGAGTTTGGGCTCTTAGATTCAACTATGCTTAAATATTACTCCAGTATTTCAATTATGTAAACCATTAAACACTATTTTTAATCATGCCAATTTGAGTTGAGGTTTCTGTCACTTAGAACTACTAAAGTCCCAAATAATAGGATACCTCAAAATTTTCTACTAATATAGCTCTAATGGCAAAGAAGATAAATCAGTGGTAACCTGATAGTGTAGTCCAGAGAGGGTCAAAACATTCACCAGATGTCTTTAAAATCTCCTGTCCTCTTAACATTTGAAGTGAATTTTATATTACTCTTCTTTGTATTTTATGTCAGTAAAAAAGAACACTTTCCATCCTGAAACAAAAAGTGATACTTTATTAAAATGTACCATTTTTCTCCTGAAGGCTCTGTCTACCCCATTTTGAGCATTGCTCATGTGACCCTGTGAGAGCTAGAATCCATCACAGGAATTGAATGGATGGGATTGAGATCAAGAGAATGTGCAGTTCAATATGGAGAATGAACTTGGAGGCAAAAGAACTGGATCTGAACCCCGGTTTATACATTGGCAGATGACTTTTTAAAAGTTTGTTTCCACATTAAAAAATAGGCCTGAATGTTCCATTTCTCTAACATTCTGTAATTTTTAATTCTACTCTGTAAATTTTAATTCCTTCCTACTTCATCTGGCTATTGTAAGGACCAATCTAGTGGTAAGATAATACCCATTCTCCTTAAGAGGATTTAGAAATCAATGACCCCTTGGAGTCAGCATAGAGTAAGAACTCTTCATCATAGTTTTTAAAACTGAAAGGTTGTTTTTTGTGCCAGTACCATGTGGTCTTGATGATCACAGCTTTGTAGTAAAGCTTGAAATCTAGCAACATGATGCCCTCAGTTTTGTTTTCCATTTTCAACATTTCCTTAGCAATTCAGGGTCTCTTCTGATTCCACACAAATTTTAGGATTATTTGGTCCAGCTCTTGGAAAAATGCCAGTGGAATTTTGATCAGGATGGCATTGAAAGTATAGACGGCTCTAGGTAGTACAGATATTTTAACAATGTTTATTCTTCCCATCCATGAGCATGGAATGGTCTTCCATCTTTTTGTGTCTTCTTCAATTTCTTTCATAAGTATTCTGTAGTTCCTCAAGTACAGATCCTTTATCTCTTTGGTTAGGTTTATTCCCAGGTATCTTATGGTTCTTGGTGCTATAGTAAATGGAATCAATTCTCTAATTTCCCTTTCTGTATTTTCATTGTTAGTGTATAAGAAAGCAACTGTTTTCTGTACATTGATTTTGAATCCTGCCACATTACTGAATTACTGTATGAGTTCTAGTAGTTTGGGGGTGAAGTCTTTTGGGTTTTCCATATAAAGTGTCATGTAATCTGTGAAGAGAGTTTGACTTCTTCATTGCCAGTTTGGATACATTTTATTTCACTTTGTTGTCTGATTGCTGTTGCTAGGACTCCTAATACTATGTTGAACAAGAGTGGTGAGAGTGGGCATCCTTGTTGTGTTCCTGATCTCAAAGGGAAGACTGTTGGCTTTTTCCCATTGAGCATTTTTCATAGATAGATTTTATGAAGTTGAAGAATGTTTCCTCTATCCCTATACTTTGAAGCATTTTAATCAGGAACAGATGCTGTATCTTGTCAAATGCCTTTTCTGCATCAATTGAGAGGACCATGTGTTTCTTCTCTCTTCTCTTATTGATTTCTTCTATCACATTGATTTTGTGAATTTTGAACCACGCTTGCAATCCAGGGATAAATCCCACCTGGTTGTTTTTTATTTTTTTAAATATATTTTAAAAGATTTTATTTATTTGACAGAGACACAGGGAGAGTGGGAACACAAGCAGAGGGAGTGGGAGAGGGAGAAGCAGGCTTCCTGCTGAGCAGGGAGCCCAATGTGGGTCTCGATCCCAGGATCCTGGGATTATGACCTGAGCAGATGCTTAACAACTGAGCCACCCAGGCACCCTGAATGTTTGTTTTTTAAAATAGAGTATTAGTAACCACATTTTAATACAGTTTAGAAATTAATTGGAGTATCTTAAATATACTGTATCTAGATTTTTAGCAAACATTTGACAAACTTTCTCATGGTATTCTTATGGATAAAATGATGAACACTGACACTATAGTCCTTAAAGGAGGTACAGCTCATTGAATAAACCATTGAAATAATATTGGTTCCTGGTTCTGAAAAATGTTTACTTAATATCATACCACCCACCAGTCCCTGTTCTTGGGCCTGTCAGGCACAGTATTTTATATTAATAATATAAAAGAAAATTACATATAATTGATTCACACAAACAACCAGAGATTGAAAATAATCCTGACATGCTATAATATTTACAGAATTTTTTTTTAAATAACCAATTCAAACAAATGTTAACTTTGACATTTAGCCTCAGGTTAGGAAATTCTGGGCCTCAAAGCAATTCTTGTTCAATAGATCTGAGTATATAGGTAATTACAAAATTAGTTAAGGAAATGTGTGGTTGCTTTTCAACTAACTTAGCTTGAGCTATTAATAGAAGTACAATACCAAGAACTCAGGAAGTAATGTATTCCACACCATTCAGCACTGATGAGATAATATCTATGTTTATATTCTGAAGAGAATTTTAATAGAAAAACTAGCCTATGTCCTGGAAAAGGTATTCAAATGGTGGGAGATCTGGAAATATGGGGATTGAGAAGGGTTTGTTCTGAGCTGTGTAAGTGATAAGGACAAGGACTGAGGGGAGACAAGGCTATTGTATCCTTCCACGCTGTAAGGGACTTACTCCTGTCTGCAGTCTACAGGCTGTCTACAGATTTACTTCTCCTAATTCAGAGAGGAGGGACAGGACCAAGAGGGAAAGGGGACAGGTGAAACGGGCTCTGGCTCAGAATAAGAAAGAACCAGAAACCACCAGACTCCTGAAAGGCAATCCCTCTTTCACAGCCTGGTATTTGACAAAGACTGTATGCTCTTCATCTAGGATCTTAAAGAAGAGAGGTTTTGCTCATCTGATAAAACTAGATTGGAGAAACTTGTGGTTCCTTCCAAACCTATGTTTATGTAATTTATCATAAGTTATTAAGACAAGATGTTAAATCATATAGACACCAACCCCTTACAATATACATATTTTCACAAATGTGAGGCAAGTCAGGAGGTGCCCACGGGTATCTTGTTGTCTCACTATGTACCTTTTGTAACAATTGTTTTGCTTCAGTCACTACTGGCAACCAGACTGGAATTTCTGTCTGGTTTTACTCCATTTGTATAGCAGTGAGGAACGTGAGCTCTAGAGACAGAATGCCTGTGACTGAATTTTGGTTTTTACAATGCAGGTTTGGGGTATGTTATTTGAGACTTCGGGTCTCTTTTCCCAACCTGAAACCTGAAATAACTGAGCTACTCATGGGGTAGTTGCGAGGATCAGATGAGACGGTGTGTGTAAAGCACTTAGCACAGTGCCTGCAGCAGAGCAAACCCTCTGTGCATGTTACTGGTGATGGCATTTTCGGTAATAATAAGCTGCGTCCACAGCTGCAACGTTGCTCCTGTGAAGGGCAGCATTGCTGAGGGAGAGCAGGAGCCTGGTCCCAGTCCTCCATTCTGACCAGCACTGTGACTAGACAAACCGCTCAGGCTCAACATCAGTAAAATGAGAGGGTTATGTTTTTCCCGTGAAAAGGTTTTATCCTAAATGGCGTCATGAATAGAAAAGAGTAATAATCACGAGGCGAGACAGAAGAAGTGGGAATACTGAAGAGCCTACACATGGGCTATTTACAGTAGTCTGTGAACAAAGAATCTCCTTTACAAGCTTCACTGTGCAGTTAATGGTCCTTGTGAGCGGTATGAAACAAGACCATAATAACCATGTCTCCAATTACTTTCAGTGATACATTACTAAAGTTGCCCTAAATTTTAATAACTTTTAAAAATTGTAATAACCTGAGGTGAAGTTAAAGGTGACATCTGCCAGACATTGCCACACTAATCACATATAATCTTCCTTGGAGGCTGGCATGCTCTGTTAAAGGGTCACAGCCAAATGGAATAGAAAATTGCCTGCCGTGTAACCCCACTGCATTGTTTATTTGATTTGCACTGGAATTCTGTAGACTGACTACAGAATCAGGAAAAGATGGTATTAAAAGAATCCTTTTATTGCCCCATGGCCTCCTGAAGCTTTTCTCTAACCCAGAACCATATGCAGTCTGTATCAAAATGGGTATGCCCAGCAATCAAGGGCACAAGTTTCACTACCTTCCACCCCCTCCTTCCTCTCCTCTCTTCCCCCAATTTACCCAGAACCTCCAGTGTGAATGTACTGTGCATAAAAGGAATAAGATGCCATTCAGTTGCAAGGAATTCAGTGTCACAGAAGAGATAAATACCTAAGGGGCGCCTGGGTGGCTCAGTCGGTTAGGCATCTGCCTTTGGCTTGGGTCATGATCTCGAGGTCCTGGGATCGAGCCCCGAATCAGGCTCCCTGCTCAGTGGGGAGTCTGCTTCTCCCTCTGCCACTCCCCTTACTTCTCTCTCTCTCTCTCTCAAATAAATAAATAAAATCTTTTTTAAAAAAAGAAGAAAAAGAAATATATACTTAAATAGACAATTCTTATATAATAGGATGAGAGCAATGGAGAAATGTGTCCGGAGCAGTGTAGGAGCATTAAGGGAGGGCTATCCCATTCAAATGAGGAGTTGGGGAGGCAACTGAAATGATAGAGAAGATTCTGTCATTGGGGATGATGGACACTGATTCATTAACATTAAACAGTCATTAACCAGGTAAATAAATGGAACAGGGAGGGGTGAAACATGAACATAGTCATGGCAACAGGAAAGAGCATGGTGAGCACCAGGGGCACGGTAAGCAGGTCCATGTTGCTGAAGAAGATCCACTGGTGCAATGCTAAGTAGCCTAAACTATTGGTTCACAGTGGGGCCCGTGTGCCAGCAGGCTCAGCATCACCTGGAAATTTGTTGGACATATAAATGCTTAGGTCCTATCCTGGACCTACTGAATCAGAAATTTTGGAGGTAGGGCCCAGAAACTGATGCTTCCCCAGCTGATTCTGATGTACACTACTGCTTGAAAACACTGGCCTAGATTTTATCTTCTAGTAGGAAGGGAACTTTTGAAGACTATTAAGAAGAGTGCCATGGACTCTTTGTGATATCAAATACACCTTCCCCTGCCTTTTGTGATTTTAGAGATTATTGCTCTAATGAAAGGTCACTCAAGAAGATGAACTTCCATTTGAGAAATAGTTACATTTTCTTACATATTTTTAAAACTATAGAGCTGGATAGAATCGAGTTATTAGGAAGGGATGTGTTCTGAAAAATCCTTATCGTAGAGGTAATATCTTGATAAGCTACAAAAAATATGTTTGGCACATTTTGAGATATTACTGCCTCATCAGTCAACAATTACACTAAAACTTTTTGTTAAACTCATTCAGATACCATAGATATGTAAACTTTGAGAAAGTGGTCCATCCTAAGCATAACTCTGTCATTTTCAAGCTTTATTTTTAGCAGTGGGATGTTTTTTTAAGAATCCTTTATACCATCTTCTAAAATACAAAACAAATAAAAGTCAAGTCACTCTGGTTGAAGCTCAGGAAGGGAAGTGCTTTGCTTTTCCCCTTTGGCAGTCTCTGAACCCCTCCATGGGGCCCATTGTTTTAGAATCATTGATCTATTTTATTTCTGAGAGGCATGAATAATTCCACTTCATTAATAAAGCTGATGGTAGCTGTATTAGTCAGAATTCCCTAGAGAAACAGAACCAATAGGATGTGTGTGTGTGTGTGTGTGTGTGTGTGTGTGTGTGGTGTATCCTAATTCACTAGTCTGTGTGTGTATATTATAGAATAGAAAGGAGTGTAGGTTTAAGGAATTGACTTGTGTGATTATGAGGGTGCTGACAAATCTGCAGTTAGCAGGGCAGGCCAGCAGCCTAGAAATTGCAGCAGGAGTTGATATTGTAGTCTTGGATCCAAAGGCAATCTGGAGGCAGAACTTCCTTCTTCTTCAGGGACCCCAGGCTTTTCTCTTAAGACCCTCAACTGATTACATGAGGCCCACCCATACTATGGAGGATACTATGCTTTACTCAATGTCTACTAAAATACCTTAAAAAGACCTTCACAGTAATAGCTAGGCTGGTGGTTTGACCAAACAACTGGGTCAGAGTCATAGCCTAGTCAATTTGACAAATAGTTGAAATAGATTGTGTTGATTTTTCCAGCTACTATAGTAATAAAAAAGGTTCTGAAGAGCTGGGTGACCAGAGACAAAAACCAAACATCTTAAAGTGTGAATGTGTTTCAAAACTGCTGTTTTAAAATGAACGATATAACTAAAAGTCTAGCAAGGACCATATGAGGAAAGGCAGGGGAAAGCAGGCTTAATGTTGATGAATTTGTCTTATTTCAGAAACAAATTATGGAGAAGAAATTAGTCACCAAAACTCTGCCAAAAACTAAAAACTTTTTACTTAAGATATATTAGCATTTAAGGCTGACACAACAGCAGATTGGAGTTTCATGGATAATTCTAACCTATTTCCCAACAACTGGTTTTTGTTACCAGGGATGTCAGTGAAGGAAATAAGTTTCTTACTGGTTGAAAGCTGAGCTCATTCTTCCACAAAAGAATATTAGCCCTTCGATCTGAAAGAAAGTAGTCCAGAAAGGAGTCCAGAAAGGAATGATAACCAATACAGTTCATTCATGCATTTAATCAATTTAACAAGCTTTTGGGTATAAACTTTGAGCCCTTGCACAGCACAAGTCTCAAAATGGGCCTTCCCTCTAAACCCATAGCGAGGCTGGACTATGTGAGTTACTATGCTGGTACCACCCTCCTCAATTTGGCCACAGCTCTTGGTTTGGGGCGGTCATTTTGTATGCCAACAACCTATGAGATAATCTGGCATGAAAAAAAGATTACCCTCACACTAACTTTGTGACTAAATGAACAAACCTAATTCTCCCTTTGAGAAAGTTTTGAGTCCTCAAAAGAAATTCAATCAAAAGTAGCTGGTAATGGGAACAAAGACAAAAAACACACAGAGAAGCCAGGGGATCCGAGCACAGAGATGACTGAGGCACAGAACTTGACTTCATAATCTAGTAGAGGGCTCTGACAAGAAAAACTAGAATTATAATACAATGTGATAAAGGTTACAACAGCAAGACACATAGAACACTATGAGAGCACATTGAAAGGGTATTTGGAAGGTGACTAAAGAATAGCTTTCTGGAGAAGACCATACCAAAAGCTGAAGAGTGAAATTGGCAGAGCGCTGTCAAGGGCTCCATAAACTTCTGCTATTGAGGGGGTGACTGATGGCTCCCTAAAGCTAGAATTAGACTTGAGAAATAGAAATCACATCATGATTGCCCTATGGCCCATATAATCTGTGGTGATCTTTACAGGACTTCCACTTCTGTGGCTGATACTTGGTTTCCATGTGGCACCCCAATTTCTCTTTTCCTTATTCTTTTTCCATGTATATTTATAGTAAGACCTTTGATCATCAAGAGAGTTGATGTTACTTATAACCTGAAAGCCAAACATGCCACTTTTAATTATTTGTTATACAAAGAAGCTTTGCAAATCAAGGTCAAAATGATGAAGTTCTAGAACCTAGGTGAAGTTTGGTGGGCTGAGGTCCAGAGCCGATGACCAAGAAAGAACTCTTGAGACATCTTTGGTGCAAAATGGTGGTTTATTAAAGCACGGGGACAGGACCCGAGGGCAGGAAGATCTGCTGTCCCGAGGTTGTGAGGCATGGCAGGTTATGTACCCTGAGGTTGGGGGAAGATCAGGGAAAGGGAAGCTTCAAGAGAGGGCCTACAAGATGCTGGAAGTATCCCAGAGGTCTTCAGGTCTTCGGGGATACCCGGAGGTCTTCCGGCTTGATCAATGTTGTCTTTTGGCAAGCCATTAACATCAAGATAGTTGGGAGATTCCTGGTGGAATGTCACATTTCTGCTATCAAATAGGTTCAGAAGAGATTTAACTATATTTACATTTCCTTCTACCTCAGCCTCCTTCAGTTTTGTGTATGGAGGGGAGGGCAACCTTAGGGCTTGAGGAACTGAGTTATTTGCCTCTGGAAATTATCAATAGCACAAGGTAACTTCTTTGTTTGTAGATGTCTAGGACATTTGTAAACCAAGGGGAACTATTTGTTTCTCGTTTATGGTGGTCAGGGGTGCCTGAGGAATGCTACACATATTACTGAGGGGAGCGGATGGAGAGCGGGTGCAAGGTGCCAGCTTTTGCTTTGTCCTCAGCCAGCCTCCTGCTCCCTCATCAAAAACAACCTAAAAGCCAAAATTTTGATTCAGAGTAAGTCATAGTGTCCTTAAAATTCAAATTTCTAAAATGAAAAAAGCAGGGGCACCTGGGTGGCTCAGTGGATTAAAGTCTCTGCCTTCAGCTCAGGTCATGATTCCAGGGTCAGGGATGGAGCCCCACATCAGGCTCTTTGCTCGGCGGGGAGCCTGCCTCCCCCTCTCTCTCTCCCTGCCTCTCTGCCTACTTGTGATCTCTCTCTGTCAAATAAATAAATAAAATCTTTTAAAATGAAAAAATCAAAGACTTATTCTAGTTACTTCTTTTAGTTTAAACCCTGAAAGATTTTACTTACACACACTGTGACTGATGCATAGTAGACAAATTAAGGGGGAATTTATACTGCCCTCCTTTCCAGTTAGGGATTGGAAACCATGAGTCAAAATCAAAAGTTGCTGTACCTCAAACCATCTTCAAATGTCAATTAAATTTTCCACAGAGCACTGAATCAAAATGAAAATGAAATATACATATATATGTGTGTATACACACACACACACACACACACACACACACACACACACACATATATGCATGCGTTATGAAAACCAGAATTGGATCTATAGATTCTCTAACCTGCTCTTAACTGGTATTTCATTTGGTTCAATTTCTCCTTCCCATTGGGTTTATTTAGTTGTCAGTCTGCTACAGGATATGAAAGCAACACAACATAGACAACCACTGAAGAATGGAGAGAAATTTATTCCTTCATAGATTAGTTGAGCCATTAATTATAGTGATTATACCAACAGTGGTATTAGTTGTTGTGTTGATTTACAAAATTATTTGTGAATGATATCTTGCAAGAGATAAATTGAGTTAAAAATTTGAACATTCTAATAATTAGAAAGGATGAAATTTCAGTTTACTGTATACAGTATAACATACCTAATGGAAATGTATGCAAATTTACTTTGTGTTAACTTAAAAAAGCTGAATTTCAACTACCAATAAAGTTCTGTTTTCAGCACAAAATTCAGAATAATGTAAATCAATTTTTTAACCGTGAATAACTTAAAGAATCCTAATTTTAAGCTGGAGGAAGGATGAATGAATTACCAACTGTGTTTGTAGTGACATATGACTTGACCACTTTTACTTGTAAATCTCTTTGTCAGTCCTATAAGAGCAATTCAATAGGAAATATGCAGGTTTTTAATTTTGCAAGGTCTTTAAGAATACATCGTTTACATAAAATGAAACTATGATGTACTTTTTCTGCTTTGATCATATGCCTGTACATGCATGCGATAGAATTTCTTCAGTGTGTTGACTGGCATCTAGGTCTGAAGAGGTGGAAATTCATAATAAGTTTATGTTTCAGGCTATTAAGTTGTGGTGGTTAATTTTGTGTGTCAACTTGACTGGGCTAAAGGATGCCCAAATAACTGGGGGGGCGGGGGGGAAACAACCATTTCTGGGAGTATCTGTGAGGGTTTTTGTAGAAGAGATTAGCTTCTGAACAGGTAAACTGAGTAAAGCAGATGACCCTCCCCAAAATGGGTAGGCATTATCCAATCTGTTGAGGGCCTGAATAGAGGGAAAATGTGCTTGAACTGAGATATCCATCTTTTCCTGCCTTCAGACATCAGTGCTCCTGGTTCTTTGACATTTGGACTTCAGTTGGGACTCACACTTCAGGCCCCTGTTCTCAGACCTTCAGACTTGAACAGCTATCCTCGTTTTCCAGACTGCAGATCACGGAATTTCTTGGCCTCCATAACCATGTGAGTCCATTTTTATTGGTTCTATTTCTCTGGAGAGCCCTAATATATAAGTAATATTTAGAAAATCTGAAATATTTAGGTCACTGGATACAGTCATCTTGTAAGTTTCTAGTCTAATCATTTTTTGCTTTTTTTGGGTTATGAAACCCTTTGAAAGTCTATAACTATAACCATGAGAAAAAAGCATGCATGCACATGTACGCTCCATTCTGCCTACATGTATCATGGAGCCCAGATTAAGAAGTCCTCTTTAGATAGACAATATCTATGGAAAGGAGGTCTGTTTAAGCAAGCATATGCCCTCTACCACAACCACCACTACCAGGAATTCAAGACTCACTCTGTAGTATACTATACACATGTGTAGGTGGGTTGTGGTTCTGAGTTCAGATTACTGTTTTAATTACTCTTCTTTCAACTCTCTTAAGTGTTCTGGGATTTCTCTTTGTATTCAGGATCAAAGAATTTTAGAACATTAAACCAAAGATGAAACTAGGTTCCCAGTGTTATAAATAATTATAAAAAAAATTTTTTGGTAACAAGTAGAGAGCAGTAATGACAAAAAAAAAAAAATAGTTAAAACACAGAAACAGAACAAACCATGTTCATGTGCTAAATTTCATACAATGAAAGTAAAATACAAGGGTATTTTTTTCTCTTAAAATCGTTTCTTAAGTCAATTTGTACCAATCACACACACACACACACACACACACACACACACACACAGAGATAGACATAAATAGGCTTATATAACCAAGCTCTGAAATCACATCAACATACATAGAATTTTTTAATATTTTTTTTTGTTATTGCTTATTAAGACTATGGCTTTCTTTAAAAGATAGCAAGATTTGAAAATCCAAAAATATAACACAAGGATGTGTGGGTGAGTTTTTATTCAGAAAGCAATTCTTAATTGTCTAAACAAAAGAAAGGTACAAAATGTTTTCTCTAACTAGAAATTTTGTCTGTTCAACTGCCCGTCATACACAGGCATTTACCTCTAAGATTGTTCATTTGGGAAATATAAAATGTGAGTTGAAAGATATCCTCAAAAGGAAAAGAAAGCCCTATTTTAAAGACACTTGAGAGACATAAAAATTATTTTCTCTGGTAGACGACAAGCTAAAGACCATTCCCAAGGGGAACAACAGCAGTGGACAAATCTGAACTCTCAGATTCCCTGTTGTGTTAGTGGGGATGGAAAACCTCCATTTGTGAAGTTAAGATTAGAGCAAGTGTTAACAAAATAAAGTCAGTTACACATTGAAAAAAAAAAAATCTGATACCAGTCCATTAAGGGAACAAGGGAATTACTAGAAATAACTCTGAAATTCTTTCCCACCAATACTGAAATTAATTACAGACAAGCACTGTAAAAAGCATCTATGAGAAGGGAGAGTAAAACAAGGAAAACAAAAAAATTACTGCATGGTAAGTATTGTTTTATGGATTTCATTATGAACAAATATATTTTTTTACCTTTTATGTTCTCAATGTTAGACACATATGTTTATAAAAATCGCACTTGAGAGATTTCTAGAGGCTTGGTAAAGAACAAACTAGTTTATCAGGTTTGCATTTACTTTTATTTTCTTTAAATCTTTTTTTTTTTTAAGATTTTATTTATTTCAGAGAGAGGAGAGAGAGCACCTAAGCATGAGCAGGAAGAGGGGGAGTAGCAGAGGGAGAAGCAGACTCCCTGCTGAGCAGGGAGATCTCACAGGGCTCAATCCCAGGGCCCTGGGATCATGACCTGAGCTGAAAGCAGATGCCTAACCAACTGAGCCATCCAAGAGCCCCTGCATTTACTTCTTCTTTTTTTTTTTTTTTTTAGATTTTGTTTATTTATTTGACAGACAGATCACAAGTAGACAGAGGCAGGCAGAGAGAGAGAGGAGGAAGCAGGCTCCCCGCTGAGCAGAGAGCCCAACACGGAGCTCAATCCCAGGACCCTGGGATCATGACCTGAGCCAAAGGCAGAGGCTTTAACCCACTGAGCCACCCAGGCACCCCAGACCCCTGCATTTACTTCTAAAAAAGCAAATCATCTCATGTGTTCCTATAAGAAAAAGACCACTGTGAATTATTGGGTTCATGCTCATAAAATGACAGATTGCTTTCTCTTAGGAAAAACAAATTATGATCAAAAAGTTTTTGATCAAAACAAGACAGCAGAGCTCAATCAGAAATTTCTTCTACCAGGGCACTGGGTGGCTCAGTCAACAAGCATCTACCTTTGGCTCAGGTTATGATCCCAGGGTCCTAGGATTGAACCCTGTGTTAGGCTTCCTGCTCTGCAGGGAGTCTGCTTCTCCCTCTCCTGCTCCCCTGGCTCATGCTATTTCTTTCTTTCTCTCTCTCTCTGTCAAGAATAAATAAAATCTTAAAAGCAAGCAAGCAAGAAAGAGAAATTCCTTAAATGCAAAGTGACTGAGGATGAATCAGAACACTCAGACTGAAGAAGTTTCAGGTACTAGTTGAAAATGTTTTCCTGAAGCTAAATTGAAATTTATACAAGACATGTGAGGCATGTGAGCCCTGCCTTGAGTCTTAGCATTCACGAAGTCCTTTGGAACAGAAAGGAAAAAGAACATAGGTTTTGAGGGAAGCTGGGCCACTGTGGACTAATGTGTAGAATAATTTTGTGACAATGTAGAAAAAGGAAAGCATTATTTGGGGGGGAAAATGACAAGCAATTCATAGATTATCAATGATTAAAAATATCAAAATAAACTTTTAGAAGTCCTTGATAGCCTTGAAAAAAATAAATTTTACAAAGTACACTACAACATATAATACAGATCCTGGGAGCTACAAACACTTGAAAGCAGGAAGTGCTGGCAGTATACTACTTAAGATGACATTATCTAAAACAAAAATTCTTGACAGGTGATAAGGAACAGCACAAGGAAATTATCTAAGATGTATCCTCCATCAAATCTGGTTTTTTAAAAATCCTTCCTAGGGATTTTTTTTAATTGACTTCTGAATAAGAATTTGGAAGGTCCCAATATGAAATGTCGAAGAAGAAATTTCATGATCATAGCTCAGTAGTGTTCTTTGGTAATAAAGCAATGTTACATTCCATCAACCTCACAGAATGAGTTGTAGGATGCATTACCTAGGCTGTCCTTCAATCTCCTAGAGCTTACTTTCCTTCTCTTGTGGGTTCTTTTTTATGTTGCTATGTATTATGGTCCTAGTTTGATACAAAACTTGAATGCAGTTTCACATCCCTTTCTCCCACATATTCACCAAACATCTTAGGCAACATCCTTCTTGGAGCCTTAGTTTCATTACTTGTGATACAAAATGAAAATACCTACCACTCAGATCTTCCTTCCTAGGGCTTGAGTACAACTCCTCTTCTAAAATGTGCAGTATCTTTTTCCCCCTATCTCTGGAAATTTACTTCAGTTTGATGGCAACTCTCTTTTCTCTTAGTTATGTTCTCAGCGTTAGACACAGTATCTTATATGTTTGTAAAAATTGCATTTCAGAGGATTTCTATAGACTTGAGGAAAGATAATCATATAGTTTATAGGTTTTGCATTTACTTTTAGAAAGCAAATTATTTTAGAAAGACAATTGTTTGCCTTCAACTTTCCAACTTTTTATGGATTTTTTTTCCCACCTTGGCTTCTGAAAAGATACAAAGAGCAATGCTACCATTTCCTCCATCTCCTTTTCCCACATTTCTTATTTTTTATGGATAGAAACAGTTTACACTCACAACCATATTAACAATATGACCTGTTCTTTCCCCATCATCCCATAAAATGTTATGGCTCTGAAAATTTGTGACCATTGAGTGTTAGTCCATCTTCACATAAAAAGATTGTTGAAGGTAAATTGCTCTAAGGTTTATGTTTTTACCATCAATCCATAATCTATAGCCATCACACCAATCCCTGACACCCACCCACTGCTTCTACCTGACCTGTGATCTATGGGAAACACCTTTGACTTACAGTCAGCATCTCTAGTTTGAGTTCTGGTTTTATTCCTTAAGAGGTCTAGAAAAATCCCCTTAATCAGGGTTCCCCGTTGGGTTCACTATCCGTGTCATCTGCGCAGCCTTTTGACTGTTAAAGCAGCGTCTCGGAGATAGAGTGGGGAGACTGAAGCACAGAAATCTATCTTATGAAATGCTGTCCTAAATGATGCAAATGAAGTCTAAAGTTCAAGAGCTAGGGGCGCCTGGGTGGCTCAGTGGGTTAAAGCCTCTGCCTTCAGCTCAGGTCATGATCCCAGGGTCTTGGGATCCAGCCCTGCATCTGGCTCTCTGCTCAGCGGGAGCCTGCTTCCTCCTCTTCCCTGTCTGCTTCTCTGCCTATTCTGATCTCTGTCAAATAAATAAATAAAATCTTAGAAAAAAAAAAAAAAAGTTCGGGATCTAGCGGCCAAAATCTCAGAATTACTTCCTTAGCCTATAAAATGCCAGGTCCCATTTATTGTGATATCATGAAGATTAAACAAGGCAATGTATGGAAAGAGCATTATAAATTGGAAAACTGAGTATAATACAAGGTATTATGAGTCAATATTCTTGTGGAATTTAGGGTAGAATAAGTTTATTGTCAATCATTCAAGCAGTAACATACACAGAGGATAAAAAACAAACATTATCAATACTAATGATCTGAAATGCTCATAGTATAAAATCTCAGGGTATACCAGAACACAACTTTAAAAACTGGTAAGTGCATTTTAAAACCAACAGATAAAATGTTTTTACTGTAATTTAAAGTTTTTTAAAAAAAAATCTAAAAATAAATTCCCTCCCTTCTGATTTCCTGAATTACATTGACTTCATTGTGGAAATTTTCTTCTCAGAGTGGGGTGTCTTGGTGGCTCAGTGGGTTGGGTGTCAACTCTTGGTTTCAGCTCAGGTCATGATCTCGGAGTCCTGGAATTGAGCCTCAATTCAGGCTCCATACTCAGCACAGTGTCGGATTAAGATTCTCTCTCCCGGGGCGCCTGGGTGGCTCAGTGTGTTAAAGCCTCTGCCTTCGGCTCAGGTCATGATCCCAGGGTCTTGGCATCGAGCCCCACATCTGGCTCTCTGCTCCTCGGAGAGCCTGCTTCCTCCTCTCTCTGTCTGCCTCCCTGCCTACCTGTGATCTGTCTCTCTCTCTGTCAAATAAATAAATAAAATCTTAAAAAAAAAAAAAAAAAGATTCTCTCTCCCTTTGCCCTTCCCCTGGCTCATATGCTCTCTTTCTCTCTCTCTCTCTCAATCTCTCTCTCTCCCCAGTGCCCTTTCTCTCAAATGAATAAATCTCAAAAAAAAAAAAATTTAATTTTAAAAAGACAAAAACAAAGTCCTGGTGTAAGAAAACAGAGAAACATCGGAACTACTTTGAAGCCAAACTATAGAAAGACAATTTATAGGCAAATATTGGTCTCTGTTCTTCCCATACCTAACTTGTTTCCTGGAACTATAATAATTGAGATGCTAAGGGAGGTTTACTAACTCAGTCCCCATTTTGTACATTTTACATTACAAGGAAATATGGTACTGTAATAGCTTGGAAAAAATACTGCAGGAAATGACTTCAGCTTTAGAGAGTTTCTAATTCATTATAATTTCCAGCATAAAACATTCACCTACAACTTTTAAGTCCCCAGAGGGCTTTATCTACTTAAGCTGATGCAAGCAGACAGGCTGGTAGAAAGGGACTATTACTCTAAAATAATTGTAATTATCATTTTGAGAAGCCCATAGGCTTTACATTCAATCTATCATGATGTTTAATTTTCTTCTTTCAAGAAAACAGAAACATTTGAAGTTCATATCTTCACTCTTGGCAGGGGAACTATCAAATAAGCTTATAACCTAAATTCATAACCTACAATCCAAACTTCCAGCTCATTAATTCAACATTTTATAACATCTGACTCCTGTTCCTCTCTAGTCTCCTAGACTTCATTTCTCCAAATACCCTTCATTTTGTATGGAACTCTTTCTTCTTTTTGTTTCTGTGTGTACTGGTTGTATGAAGAAGTGGCAGGTACAGAAATGACCCAGTATGTGCGGAAATAATACCATGAGCACCCTGTTATCACCCATCCTCTCGCTGGAAAATCCTTTAGCAACTTCTACTCATTCTTCAAAATTCAGCTCAAAGATCCTCTCTCCTAGAAAGTTTTCTGGCCCCAACCCTGATTTAGCTGCCCCTCCTCTGGGATTGCCTACCATCCTAGGCATTCTTCTGCCCTAGCACCCAAAACAACAGGTAAAAATAATTTCCACATCTCTCCCATACCCTAGCTGCTAAGATCCAAGTAGAGGACTGTGCCTAATTTGACTGCACCCACCGCACTTACTTTAGGGTCTGGTACCTAGTGGATGCCAGAGATGTTTGTCAGTTGATGGAAGGTTCTGTAATGAATAAGCGATGTGATCTGAAGATGTATTACATAAAACTTCAGAAAATCAATTATGCCATTTGCAAGTATTATAATTACTGCATATTTTCTAGTTGTTTGGTATAGCTAGATTTTTTTTTTTAAGGTAGGTGAAGCTGAGCTCCATCTATCTGGTAAGTAAGTAGGCAATACAGAGAATCATCTTGGATGATATACCCTGTTCTTGGTCATTCGAATCATTCTTCTATATAGAGTAAACATAAGCCAAGATCCTCTGCCTATAAAAAAGGATGTAGGGAGACGATTCCCCTTTGGAATGCAAAATTTCAAGAATGGGTGAATTTATTTGCATAAGGATACCTGGACTTAGAAAGACCTTCCCAGTGGGCCAGACCATCCATGAACAATACTCAGGGACAGAGAAGGAAGGGTCCCCAAAATAAATCTTGAGGATAGAAAAGTACTAGAATTCTTAGCTGAGCTTGGAACTGAGCTGTTAGGGAAGAAAAACAAGGATCCTGGGTCAACAGATGGCTGATGGTAGGTGTAAAGTTTTACAGGTGAGATAAACAACGAAGTTTCAGGGCTCAGGAGAAGGGGAGCCAGGAAAGTTGCACCTGGGAGGAGGTGGGCACCCTCAGGCGAGGTTCCTAGACTCTGGAAAGCAGAGTGGGGGAAATCGCACTGGGAGGGAGTTAGCTGGGGTCTTTTATCTATTTCCTGCATAGGTATCAGGTTACCTATGGAGACGTGACCTGGGAATACATCCTTTTGGTGGGAGAGTCAAGGGTTAAGGAAAGGGTGGGGGGAGGAGGCTGGAAGACAACGGGACCTGGAGGTCATTTCTATTGTTCTTCCTTCACTCCTGGAGCCCACCGACCCGACAGTAGGACATATTTGGACCTTGGCAAGTAAGTTCAGTGTGTGGAGATGGTCATTAAAAGCTGTAACAATTAGGGAACCCCAGTCTTCTCTTGGCACCGAGTTTCTGAATGGTGAGTTTATGGGTCATCTTCACTGCTGTGATGGGGATGTCTTCATACCAGCACCAACAAGAACAAAGCAGAATAGTCATAGCCCACCCCTTCATTTCCCACTGTCCCTCATGTGCCAGAAGCTATGGATTGGTTAAACCATTTTTCATTGCTGTTTCCCACTGTACAGGTTGGAAAACCAAATATAAGACTTGATTCCCAGCTCTTTTGCAGGTAGGAAAGGTTATGTGGCCCATACATGACAAAAAAGCAGAAGTCTCCCAGGAAACTTCTTATTAAGCCTTTGTTTTCCATATAACATGGAGAAAGACCTAAATGGCACCACCCTCCCTCCTTTTTTCCTGCCTTGAATACAATGCTAGATGCTTGATCTCCAGCAAGCATCTAGCAGTCAAGAGCAAACAAGCCATTACATTATGAGTGGCAAAGCAGAAAAACAGAACTAGGGCATTGACGCTATCAATGAGTTTCTACATATGCAAACTTTTGGTCACTTAAGTAAAATAAAATCATATGTGTTTCAGCTATTGTTAGATTAACTGTCACATGCAGTTAAAGCATTCTCAACTGATAAAACATTCACACCCACAGTCATACTCATCAAACACTATTTTTTTTTAATTTTTTTTTTTTTAGATTTTATTTATTTGACAGAGAGAGAGATCACAAGTAGGCAGAGAGGCAGGCAGAGAGAGAAGGAAGCAGGCTCCCTGCTGAGCAGAGAGCCAGATGCGGGGCTCCATCCCTGGACCCTGAGATCATGACCCAGACCGAAGGCAGAGTCTCAAACCACTGAGCCACCCAGGCGCCCTCATCAAACACTATTAACTACAAGTGATGCCTAGACGCCTAGGGGAAGTAGTCCTTAGCAGGATGTCTGTACAGTCTACTCTGTACAGAACTATGCTCTCAAGTACTGCAGTTTGGGATACCAGGGAGATGGTTTTTTTCAGCCAAACAAAGATCAATGTAGATATATGTTAATTTTTAAAGTTCAGGTTTGAAGAGCAAACCCCAAATACCAGAAAGTGAAAGTAAAAGTAAGCAGAATAAAAAAATGTGTGCTGATATAGGCATCTCAAACCCTAAGAATAAGAGGTGAAACTTTTAGAAGGTCAGATACAAATCAAACTGTTAATAGTGGTTATCACTAGACTCTGTAGGTGAAGCTGGGGGGATGTGAGGCAACTATTGCATTTTTAAAATATATTTTTGTGTATTTCTGTATTTGAATTTTTGTTCCAAAAATGTATTACTTTGCTATAGAAAAAAAAAATCTGATAAATTCACTTCTAAGATGATTTTCTCAAATGCTTGCTATGCATTCTCCCATTTAATCCTCAAAACTATGCAGTGAGCAGTGTCTTTATTTTCAGCAGTAAAATAAGTAAATATAAGTAAGTAAATAAAATAAGTAAATATAAAAGTAAGTAAAATTTAAAAACTAAGATTCAAAGACCTAAGTAACTTTGCCATGTCACACAGCTAGTGTCTGGGATAATAAGGACTCAGATTCCTCAGTCTAGGTGCAAAGCCCATTCTCTACCCACTGTGCGTACTGCCTCTCCCAGATGTTTCCGGATATGCAAATACCCTTTTTTTTTTTTTTTTTTTTGAGAGGCAGGCAGAGAGAGAGAGATGGAGAAGCAGGCTCCCTGGTGAGCAGAGAGCCTGATGCGGGGCTCGATCCCAGGACTCTGGGATCATGACCTGAGCTGAAGGCAGAGGCTTTAACCCACTGAGCCACCCAGGTGCCCCTATGCAGATATTCTTTTTTTTTTTTATTTTTTATTTTCAGCGTAACAGTGTTCATTGTTTTTGCACCACACCCAGTGCTCCACGCAGTACATGCCCTCCCTATTACCCACCACCTGGTTCCTCAACCTCCCACCCCCCCCCCCCCCCCCCCGGCCCCTTCAAAACCCTCTGGTTGATTTTCAGAGTCCATAGTCTCTCATGGTTCATCTCCCCTTCCAGTTTCCCTCAACTCCCTCTCCTCTATGCAGATATTCCTTTTTTTTTTTTTTTAGATTTTATTTATTTATTTGACAGACAGAGAGAGAGATCACAAGTAGGCAGAGAGGCAGGCAGAGAGAGAGAGGAGGAAGCAGGCTCCCTGCTGCACAGAGAGACCGATATGGGGCTCGATCCCAGGACCCTGGGACCATGACCTGGGCTGAAGGCAGAGGCTTTAACCCACTGAGCCACCCAGGCGCCCCTATGCAGATATTCTTTTTTTTTCTTTTTTTTTTTAAATTTATTTATTTATTTTTATTTGTTTATTTACAGCATAACAGTGTTCATTGTTTTGGCATCACACCCAGTGCTCCATTATGCAGATATTCTTAATTCGCTTCACCAAATATGTGAGTTTCTCTGGACGACACTTTCATTAGACTACATGAAGGAAATGGTCTTTCAATAGTTTTCCCCAATCTCCCGCCCTCCATCCCCCCCACTCCGATATAAATTACCTTTAGAAACAAGAATGAGCCTACTTTCTTTTAGTGTCTCATTAGGGATATGCTTACGGTCATTAAAAAAAAAAGAAGCCTAAAATGGAGTCATTTGTTCCCAAAGACAACAAAACAAGACTTAATAAGAGTTTCAACCTTTCCCAGGAATATGACCTTTTTTTAAAAAAAAAAAAAAGATTTTTATTTACTTAATTGACAGAGAGAGTGAGCACAAGCAGGAGGAGTAGCAGAAAGGGAGAGAACCAGGCTTCCTGCTGAGCCTCCCCCCCACCACCACCACAATGTAGGTAGGGCTCCATCCCAGGAACCTGGGATCATGACCTGAGCCACCTAGGTGTCTCCAGGAATGTGACCTTTTGACATTCAATCTGAAATGTCCTGATAAGCACTAGTGATGGTAAAAACCCTGCCCTTCCCTTCCTCCAGAAAAAGAAGATATCCTGGCCTGAAACAATCTTTTTTCCCCCCTTTTACTAATAACTTATTGCCCCACCCTCCTTCCTATGAAATCTTTCCATTTCGTACCACTCCTCAGAGCATCTCCCCATTTACTAGATGGGATGCTGCCCAAATCATGAATCATTGAATAAAGCTAATTAGATCTTTAAATTTACTCAGTTGAATTTTGTTTTTTCTCACTGTTTACATTTGTCAAGACCATCTAGGGCTAGTGTGTCCTTAGAGCCCAATCCTGGTAACTTTGGGAAAGAACTTTAAATGCGTTAGTCACTGAATACAGTAAGCCAGACGCTGGGAGTTTCGTGACACAAGGAATGGGTGGCTGGTTATGTTGTACCTCTAACAAGAAAATGTCTTTAAATGTGAAGAAAATTAATTCTTCAAAAACAGGCTTCATAACTATATAAATATCAGCATGAAAAACAAAATCCAGATGTATCTAATGTCAGAGGAAATGAGGCTTTATTTGATTAAAAAGCTGATGTGAAACTGTGCTACTAAAAGTCAGGAGGGCTGTCTGGAATATTTCACAAGACTCCAGATTCTGCCTTTTTTTTTTTTTTTTTTTTTTTTTTTTAAGAGTTCTTGAGGCCTATATAAGGACTTGACCCTGGGTTATCCAAACTAAATCTCGGATAAGCTTCCATTAACATATCTTATTGCATAAGTCTTATTTTAAGAGACTATGAAATTACAACCTACTACCATAAAGTGTTAGAACATGAATCAGCTCTAAGTGGGAGAGATGTTTGAATTCTCTGCTTATACAATAATCCAGTATTAGACCATTTAAGTATTATTTTTATGAATTGTATATATTCTCAATACAGAAAGAAATGTTTTGAACAGAAAAGACTTTATATGGTGTTATTCCCCCTAAATGGTTGTGAAAGAGAGGTTTAATTCCAAGTTTTGCCATTAATAAACTCTATAATTCCCAGACTTTTATCTCCAATTCAGGCTTGCATATTCAGTTTCTTAACTCTACATGGTTAGTTAGGATTTTTTTTTTTTTTTTTACTCATTTCTAGTTTAATTGCACCACTGCGGTCAGAGAATGTTCTGAATGATTTTAGTCCTTTAACAATTTTTGAGACTGACTTTATGGCTCAGAATGTGTCAGTTTTTATAAATGTTCTTGAAAGTACCTAAAATGGATGTCTAATCTGCAGTTGGGTGTAGGTCAGTTAGGTAAAGTTTATTGATTACATTGTTTACATCGTCAGTAACTTCCCTAATTTTTTTCTGAGGACTCCATTAACCACGTAGATACTTAAAAATCAAATATGACGGCAAATTTGTGAATGTCTATTAATTTTTGCTTCAAGTAATTTGAAACTGTGTTATTAGGTGATTACAGATTTACAACTGTTACAGCTTAGTGGTGAATTGAACAGGATATCCTTATAAGGTAATCTTTTAATTTTAATCATGTTTAATGTCTATCTTATCAGACCTAAGTCTGTCTGATCTCATTAGCTTTCTCTCACCTAGAAATTGAATGGTGTATCTTTTTTCTATCCCTTTTACTTGAAACCTCTTTTTCTTCCATTAAATATCCAATTTTATTTCTGTAAAGTTCTGCCTCAAAACACACAACTATGAACACAATTCAATCAAGTTCTTTAACAATTTGTAAAAAAGCTTACTTTGTCAACACTGTCCGACCATCATGTTCTTCCTTTTGAGACCTCATCAGAATGGCCTTTACCACCCAATTTCCACAATCATCCTGCTCAGAATTACTTCAGTGTTGTCTAAGAGGATGCAGACTTTCCCTGCATCTCTCTTCGTTTCATTCTGAGCCATCAACAGAATGACCATGTAGGGCTTTTTCTATAAGGTGCCTCCAACCTCTTCCAGCCTCCTTTATCACCTATTCCCAAAGCTGCTGTGACATTTTTAGGTATCTGTTACAGCAGCAATATACTTCTTTCTCTTTTTTAATGTTTCAAGTTTTTATTTAAATTCTAACTAGTTGACATATAATGTGATATTAGTTTCAGGAGTATAATTTTGTGACTCATCACTTCCATACAACACCCAGTGCCCATGATAGCCTGTGCCCTCCTTAATGCCTGTCACCCATTTAACCCATCCCCTGCCTACCTCCCCTCCAACAACCCTCAGTTTGTTCTCTATAGTTAAGAGTCTCTTGTGGTTTTTTTATCTTTTTTTTTCTTTCCCCTATGTTCATCGTTTTGTTTCTTAAATTCCATATGAGTGAAATCATAAGGTATTTTTCTTTCTCTGACTGACTTATTTCGCTTAGCATTATACACTCTAGCTCCATCCACAAGGTTGTAAATGGCAAGATTTCATTTTTTGGTGGCTGAGTAATATTCCATTGTATATATATATCACACCTTCTTTATCCATTCACCATCAGTCAATGGACATCTGGGCGCTTTCCAAAATTTACCTGTTGTTGATAATGCTGCTATAAACATTGGGGAGCATGTGCCTCTTTAAATCAGTATTTTTGTATCTTTTGGGTAAATAACTAGTAGTATAGTTTCTGGTTCATAGGGTAGCTCTATTTTTAACTTTTTGAGGAACCTCCATACTGTTTTCCAGAGTGGCTGCACCAGTTTGCATTCCCACCAACAGTGCAATAGGGTTCCCCTTTCTCTGCATCCTCGCCAACATCTGTTGTTTCCTATGTTGTTACTTGTAGTTGATCTGACAGGTGGGAGGTGATATCTCACTCTAGTTTTGATTTGTATTTCCCTGATGATAAATGATGTTGTGTCTGTGGGCCATCTGGATGTCTTTGAAAATGTCTATTCATGTCTTCTGCCTGTTTCTTAATTGGATTATTTATTTTTTCGGTATTGAATTTGGTAAGTTCTTTGTAGATTTTTAGATCCTAACCTTTTATAAGATATGTCATTTGCAAATGTCTTCTCCCATTCCAAAGGCTGTCTTTTAGTTTTGTTGATTGTTTCAGTCATCGTGCAGAAACTTTTCATCTTGATGAAGTCCCAATAGTTCATTTTTGCTCTCCATTCCCTTGCCTCTGGAGATCTATCTAGTAGGAAGTTGCTATGGCTGATGTCAAAAAAGTTAGTGCCTATGTTCTCCTCGAGGCTATTGATGGTTTCTTGTCTTGCATTTAGGTCTTTTGTCCATTTTAAATTCATTTTCGTCTGTGGTGTAAGAAAGTGGTCCAGTTTCAGTCTTCTGCATGTTGCTGTCCAGTTTTGCCAACACCATTTGTGGAAGAGACTCTTCTTTCCATTGGGTATTCTTTCCAGCTTTGTTGAAAATTCTTGACAGTATAGTTTTGGGTTCATTTCTAAGTTCTGAGTTCTCTTCCATTCATCTGTGTGTCTGTTTTTGTGCCAGTACCATACTATTGTGATGACGACAGCTTTGTAATGTAACTTGAAATTCAGAATTATGATGCCTCCAGATATGCTTTTCTTTTTCAAGGTTGCTTTGACTATTTGGGGTCTTTTGTGGTTCCACACACATTTTAGGATTGTTTTTTCTAACTCTGTGAAAAATGCTGGTGATATTTTGATAGGGATTGCATTTAATGTGTAGATTGCTTTGCATAGTATAGACATTTTAATAATGTTTGTTCTTCCAACCCATGAGCATGGAATGTTTTTCCATTTCTTTGTGTCTTCTTCAGTTTCTTTAGTAAGTGTTCTACAGTTTTCAGAGTACAGATCTTTTACCTCTTTGGTTAAGTTTCTTCCTAGGTATCTTACGTTTCTTGGTGCAGTTGTGAATGGGATTGATTCCTTCATTTCTCTGCTGCTTCATTGTTGGTGTATAGAAATGTAACAGATTTATGTATGCTGACTTTGTATCCTGTGACATCACTGAATTTGTGTAGTACTGGTGGAGTCTCTTGGGTTTCCTACAGAGAGTATCATGTTGTCTGCAAACAGTGAAGTTTGACTTCTTCCTTGCTGATTTGGATGCCTTTTATTTTTTGTTGTTGTTTTTGTCTGATTGTTGAGGCTAGGACTTCCAGTACTATGTTAAATAACAGTGGTGAGAGTGGACATCCCTGTCAGATTCCTGACTGTACAGGGAACCCTTTCAGTTTTTCTCCATTGAGGATAATATTAGCTATGGGTCTTTCATATGTGGCCTTTATGGAATTGAGGTATGTTCCCTCTATCCCTACTTTGTTGAGGATCAAAGTACAGCATTTTTTGTCAAATATTTTTTTGACAACTGTACTTTGTCAAATGTTTTTCTGCATCTATTGAGTGTATCATATGGTTCTTATCCTCTTTTATTAATGTTTTATTTTATTATTTATTACTTTATTATTTTATTTATTTATTTTATTATTTATTAATGTTATTAATGTTTATCATGTTGATTGATTTGTGAGTATTGAACCACCCTTGAATCCCAGGAATAAATCCCACTTGATCATGGTGAATGATTCTTTTAATGTACTTGTGGATTCAATTTACTAGTATTGTGTTGAGAATTTTTGCATCCATATTCATTAGGGATATTGGCCTGTAATTCTTTTTTAGTGGTGTCTTTGGTTTTGGAATCAAGGTAATGCTGGCCTCATAGAATGAGTTTGGAAATTTTCCTCCCATTTCTATTTTTTGGAACAGTTTGAGAAGAATAATATGAACTCTTCTTTAAATGTTTGGTAGGACTCCCCTGGAAAGCCATCTGGCCCTGTCTTTTATTTACTGGGAGATTTTTTTTATTGCTGATTCAGTTTCTTTGCTGTTTATCGATCTGTTCAAATTTTCTTTCTATTTCTTCCTGTTTCCATTTTAGTATTTTATATGTTTTTAGGGATTTATTCATTTCTTTCAGATTGCTTAATTTGCTGGCACATAATTTTTCATAATCATCTCATAAATGTTTTCTGTGGTGTTTGGTTGTGATCTCTCCTCTCTCATTCATGATTTTGTTTACTTAGGTCCTATCTCTTTTGATAAGGCATTTATCAATTTTATTAATTCTTTCAAAGAACCAGCTCCTAGTTTCATTGATCTGTTCTACTGGGCTTTTTTGCTTATTTTTATATCATTTATTTCTGCTCTAATCTTTATTATTTCCCTCCTTTAAGCTTCATTTGGTTCCTTTTCTAGCTTCTTTAGTGTAAAGTTAGGTTGTGTATTTGAGACTTTTCTTGCTTCTTGAGGTAAGCCTGTATTGTGATATAGTTCCCTCTTATAACTGTTTTTGCTGCATCCCAAAATTTTGGACCATGATGTTCTCATTTTCACATATTTCTATGTACTTTTTTTTATTTCTTCTGTAATCTCCTGGTTAACCCATTCATTCTTAAGTAGGATATTCTTTAATCTCTTTGAATTTGTTGTCTTTCCAAATATTTTCTTGTGGTTGACTTCAAGTTTCAAAGAGTTGTGCTCTGAAAATATGCATGGTCTGATCTCTATCTTATTGTTCTTGTTGAGGCCTGATTTGTGACCCAGTATGTGATCTTTTCCATAGAACCTCCCATGTGCACTTGAAAAGAATGTGTATTCTACTGCTTTAGGCTAAAATGTTCTGTCTGTTAAGTCTATCTGGTCCAGTGTGTCATTCAAAGCCATCATTTCCTTGCTGATTTTCTGCTTGGATCATCTGTTCATTGCTGTAAGTGGGGTGTTAAAGTCCCCTCTATGATTGTATTATTATAAATGAGTTTCATTATGTTTGTTATTAACCGTTATATATTTAGGTGGTCCTAAGTTGGGAGCATAAATATTTATAATTATTAGATCTTCTTGGCAGATAGTCCCCTTTATTATGAAATAGCACTCTTCTTCATCTCTTGTTGCAGTCTTTGTTTTAAAATCTAGTTTGTCTAAATATGGCAACTCTTTCTTTTCACATCTATTAGCATGATAAATGGTTCTCTGTCCCCTCATTTTCAATCTACAGGTGTCTTTAGGTCTAAAATGAGTGTCTTGTAGGCAGCATATAGATGGTCTTTTTTTTTTAATATTTTATTTATTTGACAGAAATCACAACTAGGCAGGAGGCAGGCAGAGAGGAGGAAGCAGGCTCCCTGCGGAGCAGAGAGCCCGATGCGGGGCTCAATCCAAGGACCCTGAGATCATGACCTGAGCCGAAGGCAGAGACTTTAACTCACTGAGCCACCCAGGTGCCCCTGGTCCTGGCTTTTTATCCATTCTAACACCTTATGTCATTTGATTGGAGCATTTAGTCCATTTACATTCAGAGTGATTATTGATAGATATGAATTTAGTGCCATTGTATTACTTGTTAAGTCATTATATCTAGAGATTTTCCCTGTTCATTTTCTAGTCTTTGTCACTTTTGATCTTTCTTTCCCACTCAGAGTCTCCTTTAATATTTCTTGCAGGGCTGGTTTAGTGATCGCAAACTTTTTTAGTTTTTATTTGTCTGGGAAATTCTTTATTTCTCCTGTTCTTAATGACAGCCTTGCTGGATAGAGTATTCTGGGCTGTGTATTTTTCCCATTCAGCACATTAAATATATCCTGCCACTCTCTTCTTGCCTGCTAAGTTTCTGTGGAGAGAACTTCTGCTAACTTATTCATCTTCCCTTGTCATTTAGGGATTTCTTTTTCCTTGCTGCTTTTAGAATTTTTTCCTTATCTCTATATTTTGCAAGTTTTACTATGATATGTCTTGGTATTGGCCTGCTTTTGTTGATTTTGATAGAGTTCTCTGTGCCTCCTGGATTTGGATGTCTGTTTCCTTTCCCAGATTAGGCAAGTATTCAGCTATAATTTCCTCAAATAAGACTTCTGCCCCCTTTACCCTCTCTTCTTCTAGGACTCCTATGATATGAATGTTATTATGCTTTATGGAGTTGCTGAGTTACCTAAGTCTACATTTGTGATCCAACATTTTTCTTTCCCTCTTCAGCTCCATTATTTTCCATAATTCCATTTTCTATATCACTTATTTGTTCCTCTGCTCCATCCTCGTGGTCATTACATCATTATATCTGGTTTAGTTTCGCATTTTTTATTTAGGCCTGACAGTTTTTAGGTCTTTTATCTCTGTGACAAGGGACTCCCTGGTGTCTTCTATGCTTTTCTCAAGTCCAACTAGTATCCTTATGATTGTTGTTTTAAATTCTGGATCAGGCATATTACTTACATCTGTTTCGATTAGATCCTGGCTATGACCTTTTCTTGTTTTCTTTTGGGGTGAATTCCTCCATCTTGGCATTTTGTCTACATCTCTGTCATTCTCCTGTGTGTTAGGAAAGCCTGTTATGGTTCCTGCTCCTGAGAGTAATGGCTTTATTAAGAAGAGGTCATCTATGGTCTACGGTCTGGCATTTCAGAAAGTGTTTCTGATGTATGCTTTGTGCATTGTGCTGCTGTGTTTTGACTGTTCTTTTGCTCAGATCAGTCCTCTGTAGAGTTTCTCCTTGCCTACAGTGGGGAGTGGTTAGAATTTGTCCAGAGTGGGATGAGTTTTAAGTATGTGTGCTCTGGTCTGCTTGTTAAAAGAGGCCTGATCCTGTTTCCATTAGAGCTAAAGCTTTGTAACACTCAGTGGTCAGTACACTTGGTGCCTGCTGGGGGTTTGTGCTGGTGTTCTGGAGAAGCCTGCTCCTTCTGGTTCTCAAGCACACTTGCCCTAGTAAAGACGCACCTGCTGAGCACAGCAGGGCAGAGTTTTGTATAAGTGGCTTAAGCCTCCACTGTGGAGGCTGTGTTGCTTACTGAAGAAAGTCTGTGCTGATGGGCAGGGGGGAATATGGTGCCAGTCCTCTCCTTCATCCCCGGATTAGGGAGTTTGCACTCACTACCATCCAGTAAGCCCTCACAGAAGACAAATAATCTCCCCTCATGTGCTCCAGGGGTCTCTCAGATCCCTGCCTTCACCCTGTCTTTGTCCAGGCCATCTGCCTGCCCAGCAGCCCAGTGCTCCTGTGTTTTATCTTAGTTGTGATAGCTGGGTTTCAAAACTCCAAATTTTAGGGGCCCTGCACAGCACAGACCCACTCTGATCCTCTGGGAGAGGGTCTTGCCACACCAGGGCTGGTGCCAGTTTGTCCCCGAAGGGCAGTCACAGAAAAACACAGGGGCTTGGCGTTTATGGTAAAACACACCGAAAGGCCAGTGTCCAGGCTAGCTGCCCTCAGCGGCTGTCTCTGCTTGTATGCTAATGAATGGGGCAGCTTAGTGGTGCCCACCAGCAATTTTGTCTCTGAAGAGACAGTGCCACCTTTCCAAGATATGCTCCAAGAAGGGGGAAACTTTTCTCCAAATGCATCCCGGGAATCCAGAGATCACATTATTCACTCCTAGATCTCTGCCCTACTTTTCCATTGGTTCAATACCAGTCATTATGCGAACTTCTAAAACTCTAGTCTTTGAGCTCTGCTAGTTATAAAAATTCACAATAATCAACTCCTTTCATTTTCTCAGTTAATAGCTTTGGGGAAGTGTTTTCCTTGTGCAGTTCCCCGTGCATTGCGCTCTCTCTCTCTCTCTCACACACACACACACACCTGTGATCAGGGCTCCCTCCCTTCCCAGCACCCATGATCCTTTTCTCCCTCATATCATATCTCTTTTACCTTCCATTATACGGTCTCTTCTCTCCCTCCAGTTGTGCAGTTTGTTCTGTCAGTCCTCACATCAGTTTCTTGGGTGTTCAGAATGATTTAATATTTATCTAGCTGTGCTCAGGGATGAGGCAAGAAGAAGCTCCTTCTCCTACTCCACATCTTAACTCTCCCCAACTTTTTTCCTGTTTAACATGCATCTCTTGTATCTGTTATATAATTTACTGTTTTTTTAATCCTTTATGACAATCATTTAATTGGAATACTTAGTCCATTGGCACTTCTTACTGACATTTCAGTTTAAATTGCTGTTTATTTTGTGCTATTTCCCCCACCTGTTCTGTGTTTTATTTTATTTTCTTGCCTTCTTTTGGTTGATTATTTTTTATAGCTATAATTTTTTTCACTCTCATAGTTAAAAAGTTTTCTATTCTTTTAGTGGCTACTCTAGAAATTATAAAATGCATATTTATTGCTTTTTATAAACTAAAATTAATCAACAACTTTACCTTTTATCCAGAGAACTTAGAATACATTAACTCTATGGATGCCTTTCCCAACTTACATATTGTTGTGTATGTTAATTTCATCATGTTTGCTTTTTTTCCATTTTATTTTATTTTATTTCTTTTCAGTGTTCTAACATTCATTGTTTATGTACCACATCCAGTGCTCCATGCAATACATGCCCTCCTTAGTACCCACCACCAGGCTCACCCAACCCCCCACTCCCCTCCCCTCCAAAACCCTCAGTTTGTTTCTCAGAATCCACCGTCTCTCATGGTTTGTCTCACCCTCCAGCTTCCCCAACTCACTTCTCCTCTCCATCTCTCAATGTCCTCCATGTTATTCCTTATGCTCCACAAGTAAGTGAAACCATATGATACTTGACTCTCTCTGCTTAACTTATTTCACTGAGCATAATCTCTTCCAGTCCCATCCATATTGTAGAAAAGTTGGGTATTCATCCTTCCTGATGGAGACGTAATATTCCATTGTATATATGGACCATATCTTCTTTATCCATTCTTCTGATGAAGGGAATCTTGGTTCTTTCCACAGTTTGGCGACTGTGGCCATCGCTACTATGAACACTGGGGTACAGATGGCCCTTTTTTTCACTACATCAGTATTTTTAGGATAAATACCCAGTAGTACAATTGCAGGGTTGTAGGGAAGCTCTATTTTTAATTTCTTAAGGAATCTCCACACTGTTTTCCAAAGTGGCTGCACCAACTTGCATCCTCACAAACAGTGTAAGAGGGTTCCCCTTTCTCCACAACCTCTCCAACACATGTTGTTTACTGTCTTGTTAATTTCGGCCATTCTAACTGGTGTAAGGTGGTATCTCAATGTGATTTTGATTTGAATCTCCCTGATGGCTAATGATGATGAACATTTATTTTTTTATGTGTCTGTTAGCCATTTGTATGTCTTCTTTGGAGAAGTGTCTGTTCATGTCTTCTGCCCATTTTTTGACGTGATTATCTGTTTTGTGTGTGTTGAGTTTGAAGAGTTCTTTATAGATCTTGGATATCAGCCCTTTGTCTGTAGTGTCATTTGTGAATATCTTCTCCCATTCCGTGGGTTGCCTCTTTGTTTTGTTGACTGTTTCCTTTGCTGTGCAGAAGCTTGGGATCTTGAAGAAGTCCCAAAAGTTCATTTTCACTTTTGTTTCCTCTGTCTTTGGAGACATATCTTGAAAGAAGTTGCTGTGGCCAAGAGCAAGAGATTACTGCCTATGTTCTCCTCTAGGATTTTGATAGATTCCTGCCTCACATTGAGGTCTTTATCCATTTTTAGTTTTTCTTTGTGTATGGTGTAAGAGAAGGGTCAGGTTTTATTCTCCTACATGTAGCTGTCCAATTTTCTGAAGAGTCTGTCTTTTTCCTGCTTTGTCAAAATTATTTGACCATAGAGTTAAGGGTCCATATCCAGGCTCTCTACTCTGTTCCACTGGTCTATGTGTCTGTTTTTGTGCCAGTCATCATGTTTGCTTTTTAATCCGATATGACAGTATTGTTTTACACCTTCAGTTTTCATGCAGATTTAACCACAGATTTACGACTTTGCTCATTCACTTTTTCTTCTCTGACCCCAATCCAGGAGTTCTTTCCTTCCATATGAGGTATAGATCCTGAATCTCTTTATTTTTCTGACATCAATTCTGTTTCTGCTATTCTGAAATGTCTTTACCTTATTCCTTTTTCTTGAAAATACTTTCACTGAATATGAAATTCTGGGTTAGCAATTACTTTTTGGTCAGCCTACTGAAAATATCATTCCATTGTCTCTTGATTTAGCTGTTGCCTGTCACTACTTTGAATGTAATCTGACTTTTTTCTCTGTCACGGTTTAGGATTTTCTTTGCCTTTGATGTTCAGTAGTTTCACTGTGTGCCTAGTGTGGATTTCTTATTTATTTAATATGTTTAGGAATTTATAAGCTTTCTGAATTTGTAAAATGGTATTGTTAGGGAGGGGAAAATTTTATTCTACTCTTAAGTTTCTTTTGGCTGGTCTAAGAATTAAATGGACACAAGACAGATTAAGAAGAAAAATCAAATTTAATTATATGTATATGGGGGTTCTTTTAAATATATGAGACCCAGATACAGTCAGACAGAGGCTTACATGCCATCCAGAGCCAAGGAGAAGGTTGTAGAAGTTTGGGACTTCAAAGGGATAAAAGACAATTCACAGGAAGATGAAAAAGAGTAAATGTTTGATAAACAAATGTTTAGCAGGCCATACAGAAAAAATGAGACATAGAGGAATGTTAACAAACAGACTGCTAGGCTCCTCTCTGTCTACCACCCCAGTTCATATTACACTGTAGTCATCTATGGTACCTCCCCTCCTGGAGCAGGTCCTCTCTCTAAATTCTTTTAGACTTTTAGGGGGAAGGTCACAGGTTCTTCCTAAGCCTTCTGTTTCTTTGATATAATAACTCTAAAATGAATCCACAGGCCAAAAGGACACATTTTAGGGTGGAAAAAATTTGCTCCCCTGTAGTAGTTTGCAGTATTCTGACAATTTTTCAGTAATTCCTCCTCATTTGGAAACTTGTACCCATTCTCTTTCCTCTCCTTCTAGAACTCCTATTACATGTGTGTTAATCTTTCTTACTTCATCTCCTAGAACTTTAAATCTTTTTGTATATTTTACCTTTTTGCCTCTCTGTGGTATATTCTGAATTATGTCTATCCTCTATCTTCTGGTTAACTCTCTCATTCCAGCTGTGTCTAATTTGAATTTTTTATTTTAGTTATTGTATTTTTTATTTCTAAAAGTTCTATTTAGATATTTTTCAAATCATCTCTTATACCTTCTATAACAGCCTATTTTCTGCAATATGTTCAAGCTTACATTTATTTCTTGAAACATGGTAAATATAATTGTTTTATACTATGTGCTTCATAATATTAATATCTGAAGTTTTTATTGGTTTTTTTTTTCTCTGTTAACTCAAGCTAGTTCTCATTCATAGTATGCTTGGTTTTTCCTTGTGCACTTGCTTATTCTTTACTACATGTAGATCATTTTCCTTGAAAAAGTTATTTGCAGAATCATCTGAGGCCTAGTATGAAAGTGCCTTTCCCCCCAAAAGGTATTTTTTTTCCCCATATTCCTAGTTCCAGAACCTGTTTGGAACCCTTTAAAACTAAATTCATTACTTGAAGTTTCCTGAACTACACAGATTATGTCAATTTCATTTTCACATCTTCTCAAGCCTAGATAGAGTTCTAGATTCTGAGAGGGTGGTTTAGCTTTGGGGTTTTTGTTCTTATTCTTATTTTTGTTGTTGTTGTTTTGTTTTGTTCTGTTTTGTTTTTTGCTTATCTAGAATCAAAACATTTCTCCTTGTAGTACTTGAGTGAGCAGAGATAGAGGTGGTTAGAGTTGTGCTTTTTTTCCTAGTTTACTTTTACCTCACAGGTGTAGGGGTTCTTGGAGTCCCAACCTTCCATCCTGGGCTTTGACTCTGGCCCCTATAAAAAAGCTGAAGTTCAAATTAGTTCACATGGACAAATGCTTTTCCCCAAAAAAGCACCTAAAGTGCTTCTTTTACTTATCTAGTTTCTTGCTTTTACTTGTGTTTTGATATGATAATTTCTTAGTCTCTTGTTAGCCTCTTAGTCCTTTTAAGAAAGATTATTCTTAAATAACCTACCATTTTAACCTATTCAGTAACAGTATCAATCCAAATGACATAGGCTGCCATATCCCTGGGCCCACTTGGTAGTTCCTATTATCAATTGCATATTTTTCAGGTATTTGATTCATGACTACTTGTGGTGCTTTTGGGATGCTAGATGACATTCTTGTTAAATGGTATTTAAGCTTATCAGGGAACCTTCTCTGCAATATTTACTTAACAGTTCACCAAAGTGCTCCCCAAATATTATCTTTATTATATTAGTACCAGCAAATAGTTTTACATGAAATATTGGTATCTTTTCCACCCACCAAATCATATTTTTGACATCTTGATCTCTCATCCTTACCTGATGCTAGTGAATAGTCACTGTTCCATAAGATACTCTACTCTCTTGCCTAAAGACACTAACATAATAGCATGTTCCCTTGGTTTTCCTCCTACTGGCAGCTGCTTCAGATACTTGAGTTCCTTGGGACTGAGTCTATTTTCATCCTGCATTCTGTCTCTAGGTGATTTCCCCAAGGATTTAAATACCATCTATCTGCTAGGGACTTCTAAACTGATCTCTCTGACCCCGAAATGTTGGCATGCCCTAAGTTCAGCAATTGAAATGCTTTTCTCTTCTACCTACATTCATTCCCTGTGTTTTCATTCAGTCTTGTAGCTTTGAATATATTACCTATACACCAACAACTCCCAAATCTATTTTTTTTAAAGACTTATTTATTTATTTATATATTTATTTGAGCAAGAGAGCGCAGGTTGTAGGGCAAGGCAGAGAGAGGGAGAGAGAGAATTTTCAAGGAGGCTCCCTGCTGAGCATGGAGCCTGATGCGGGTCTGGATCCCATAATCCATGAGATCATGACCTGAGCCAAAACCAAAAGTTAGATGCTTAACCAACTGAGCCCACCCAGGCGCCCTTCTTCCAAATCTATATTTTTAGATCAGATCTCAACTTTCAACCCTTGGTTTGTATATCCAATTGGATATCTAACAGACATCTTAAACCTAATACTTAAAAATTTAACTCCTGATTCCCCCACCCATCTCCCGGTGTTCCTACTATTTCTCCTACCTCAGTTAATAATAATTCTATTCTTTCAATTGTCCAGCCCAAAAATCTTAAGTGTCATCTTTGACTTGTCTCTTTCCCTTACACATCACCTCACATTTATGTTTTTTTATTATGTTTAGTCAACATATACTACATTATTAGCTTTTGATGTAGTGTTCAATGATTCGCTAGTTGCATATAACACCCAGCATGCACCACCACACACGCTCTCCTTAATACCCATCACCCGGATGCCCTATCCCCCCACCCCCTCCCTTCTGTACCCTTCAGTTTGTTTCCCACGGTCCAGAGTCTCTCATATTTTGTCTCCCTCTCTGATTTCTTCCCATTCAGTTTTCCCTCCCTTCCTTTGTGGTCCTCTGCACTATTCCTTAAGTTCCACATGTGAGTGAAACCATATGATAATTGTCTTTCTCTGCTTGACTTATTTCACTTAGCATACTCTCCTCCAGTTCTGCCCATGTCAATGCAAATGGTGGGTATTCATCCATTCTGATGGCTGAGTACTATTCCACTGTTAATATGAGCAACATCTTCTTTATCCACTCATCTGGGGAAGGGCATCTTGGCTCCTTCCACAGTTTGGCTATTGTGAACATTGCTTCTATGAACATTGGGTGCATTGTTTCATTTTCATTCTTTTCTTTTTCTTTAGATTATGTCTGTATCTTTAGGGTAGATACCCAGAAGTGCAACTCCTGTATTGTAGGATAGTTTTATTTTTAATGTCTTGAGGAACCTCCATACTGTTTTCAGAGTAACTATAACAGCTTGCATTCCACCAGCAGTGTAAGAGGGTTATCTTTTCTCCACATCCCCACCAACATTTGTGTTTCCTGATTTGTTAATTTTTGCCATTCTAACTAGTGTAAAGCAGTATCTCATTGTAGTTTTAATTTGTATTTGCTTGATGGCTAGTGATGTTGAACATTTTTTCATGTGTCTATTAACCACTTGTCATCTTTGGAGAAGTGTCTGTTCATGTTCCCTGCCCTTTTCTTGACTTGATTATTTGTTTTATGGGTGTTGAGTTTTATAAGTTCTTTATAGATCTTGGACACCAGCCTTTTATCTGTTATGTCATTTGCAAATAACTTTTCCCATTCCATGAGTAGCCTCTTAGTTTTGTTGACTGTTTCCTTTGCTGTGCAAAAGCTTTTTATCTTGGTGAAGTCCCAAAAGTTCTTTGTTGCTTTGTTTCCCTTGCCTTTCTTTAGAGACCTGTCTTGAAATAATCATTTTGGCCAATGTCAAAGAGGTTACAGCCTATGTTCTTCTCTAGGATTTTGATTGATTCTTGTCTCACGTTGAGGTCTTTCATCCATTTTGAGTTTATCTTTGTGTGTGGTGTAAGGGAATGGTCCAGTTTCATTTTTCTGCATTTGGCTGTCCAATTTTCCAGCACCATTTATTGAAGAGACTATCATTTTTCCATTGGATATTCTTTCCTGATTTGTCAAAGATTAGTTGACCATAAAGTTGAGGGTCCATTTCTGGGTTCTGTATTCTGTTCCATTGATTGATGTGTCTGTTTTTGTGCCAATACCATGCTGTCTTGATGATCACAGTTTTATAATATAGCTTGAAGTCAGGCATCATGATGCCCCCAGGTTTGGTTTTCTTTTTCAACACTCTTCTGGTGATTTGGGGTCTTTTCTTGTTCCATATGAATTTTAGAATTGTTTTTTCAGCTCTGTGATAAATTTCAGTGGCATTTTGATAGGGATTGTTCTGAAAGTGTAGATTGCTCTGGGCAGCATAGAAATTTTCATAATGTTTGTTCTTCCAATCCATGAGCATGGAATGTTCTTCCATTTCTTTGTGTCTTCCTCAATTTCTTTCATAAACATTCTGTAGTTTCTGGAGTATAGATCCTTTTCTTCCTTGGTGAGGTTTATCCCTATGTATCTTATGGTTTTTGGTACTATCATAAATGGAATAGATTCCTTATTCCTCTTTCTTCAGTTACATTGTGAGTGTATATAAATGCAACTGATTTCTGTGCACTGATTTTGTATCTTGCCATGTTGCTGAATTGCTGTATGAGTTCTAGTAACTTGGGGGTGGAGACTTTTGGGTTTTCCACATAAAGTATTATGTCATCTGTGAAGAGAGAAAGTTTCACTTCTTTGTCAATTTGAATATGTTTTATTTCTTTTTGTTGTCTGATTACTGAGGATAGTTCTTCTAGTACTATGTTGAACAAAAGTGGTAAGAATGGGCATCACTGTTGTGTTCCTGACCTTAAAGGAAAAGTTCTCAGTTTTTCCCCATTGAGAATGATGTTTGCTGTGGGCTCTTCATAGATGGCTTTTATGATATGGAGGTATTTCTCTCTATCTCTATATTTCAAATCAGGAAAAGATGCTGTATTTTGTCAAATGCTTTTTGTGCATCAATTGAGAGCATGATATGGTTCTTGTCTCTTCTTTTGTTAACGTGATCTGTCATGTTGATTGATTTGCAAATGTTGAACCATCCTTGCATCCCAGGAATAAACCCTACATGGTTGTGATGAATAATCCTCTTAATGTACTGTTGGATCCTATTGGCTAGAATCTTGTTGAATATTTTTGCATCCATATTGATCAGGGATATTGGTCTGTAATTCTCCTTTTCAATGGAGTCTTTGCCTGATTTGGGGATCAGGGTAATGCTTCCTCATGGAACAAATCTGAAAGTTTTCCTTCCATTTCTATTTTTTGGAAAAGCTTCAGTAGAAGAGGTATGATTTCTTCTGTAAATGTTTGGTAGAATTCCCCTGGGAAGCCATCTGACCCTGAACTCTTGTTTTTTGGGGAGGTTTTTGATTACTGTTTCAATGTTCTTGCTGGTATTCTTCTGTTTATATTGTCTATTTCTTCCTGTTTCAGTCTTGGTAGTTTATAAGTATCCAGGAATGCATCAATTTCCTTCAGATTGCTTTCTTTGTTGGCATATAACTTCTGGTAATAAGTTCTAATAACTGTCTCTATTTCCTTGGTATTGGTCATGATTTCTCCCCTTTCATTCATGATTTTATTGATTTGGTTCCTTTCCCTTTTCTTTTGGATAAGTCTGGCCACAGGTTTATCAACCTTATTAATTCTTTCAGAGAACCAGCTTCTAGTTTCGTTGATCTGTTCTACTGTTCTTCTAGTTTCTATTTCATTGATTTCCGTTTTAATCTTTATTATTTCTCTTCTCCTGCTAGGTTTAGGCTTTATTTCCTCTTCTTTCTCCAGGTCCTTTAGGTGTAAGGTTAGCTTGTGCATTTGAGATGTTTCTAATTTTTTGAGAGAGGCTTGTATGGTTATGTATTTCCCTCTAAGGAACACCTTTGCAGCACCCCCTTAGGTTCTGAACCAATGTGTTTTCATTTTCATTGGTTTGTATGAATTGTTTAAGTTCCTCTTTAATTTTCCAGTTGACCCATTCATTCTTTAGCAGGATGTTTTTTAACCTCCAAGTGTTTGCATTCCTTCCAAATTTTTCCTTGTAGTTGAGTTCCAGTTTCAAGGCATTGTTGTCTGAAAATATGCAGGGAAAAATCTGTTTTTTTGGTATCAGTTGAGACCTGATTTGTGACCCAGAATGTGATCTATTCTGGAGAAAGTTCTATGTGCACTTGAGAAGAATAAGTATTTTGTTATTCAAGGATGGAATGTTCTGTATATATCCACAAAGTCCATCTGGTAGAATGTGTCCTTCAAAGCTCTTGTTTCTTTGTTGATCTTCTGCTTAGATGGTCTGTCTATGCTGTGAGTGGAATGTTGAAGTCTCCTACTATTAATGTATTGTTATCAATATGATTCTTTATTTTGGTTAATAGTTGGTTTATGTAGTTGGCTGCTCCCATGTTGGGGGCATATATATTTACAATTGTTAGATTTTCTTGTTAGACCCTTTAAGTATGATATAGTGTTTAAGTATGTTAAGTATTTTTAAGTATGATACAGTGGTTTTCTGTTACTACCATTTTTGGTTTAAAAATCCAATTTGTCTGATATGAGTATTGCTACCCCAGCTTTCTTTTGAGGTCCATTGGCATGATAAATGGTTCTCCATCCCCTCATTTTCAATCTGGAGGTGTTTTTAAGTTCACAATGAGTTTTTTGGAGGCAACATATGGATGGGTCCTGCTTTTTTATCCAATCTGAAACCCCATGCCTTTTGATAGAAGCATTCAGCCTGTTCATGTTGAGAATAACTACTAAAAGATATGAATTTAGTACCATCATATTGCCTGTAAAGTCCCTGTTTCTATAGATTGTCTCTGTTAATTTTGGGGGTCTTTCTTCTTTTATAGAATACCTCTTAATATTTCTTGCAGGGCTGGCTTGGTGGTCACATATTCTTTCAGTTTCTGCCAGTCCTGGAAGCTTTTTATCTTTCCCTCCATTCTGAATGAGAGCCTTACGGGATAAAGAATTCTTATCTGCATGTTCTTCTCATTTAGTATCTTGAATGTGTCTTGCCAGCCCTTTCTGGCTTGCCAAGTCTTTGTGGCTAGGTCTGATGTTATTCTGATGTTCCTGCTTCTGTACCTAAGAAATCTCTTCCCCCTTGGCTGCTCTCAGGATAGCTTCCTTGGCCCTAAGATTTGCAAGCTTCACTATTATATGCCAGGCTGTTGATCTATTTTTATTGATTTGGGGCGAGATACTCTCTGCCTCTTGGACTCGAATGCTTGTTTCCTTCCCCGGTTTAGGGAAGTTCTCGGCTATTATTTGCTCAAATATATCTTCTAGTCCTCTCTCTTTTTCCACTCCCCTCAGAGATCCCAGTAATTCTGACATTGGAATGTTTCATGGCATCATTGATCTCTCTAAGTCTGTTCTCATGGGCTTCTAGCTGCCTATCCCTATCTTCCTCTGCTTCCTTCCTTTCTATCAGCTTATCTTCTAGATCACTAATTCATTCTTCTGCCTCATTTACTATGGCTGTTAGAGTATCCAGTTTAGACAGCATCTCATTCATAACATTTTTAAGTTCGTCCTGATTAGATCTTATTACTGCCCTTAGAGATTCATTTTCTCAAGCCTAGCTATTGATTTCATGATTGTTACCCTGAAGTCTATCTCTGTCATCTTGCTTATATTCATATCCATTAGATCTGTGGCAGAGAACATTGTCTCTGGTTCATTACTTTGTTGGCAATTCCTCTGCCTAGTCATTCTGTTTTGGGATGGTTGAGGGAATGTACTGAGTCCAAAATAGCAACCACAACCCAAGCAAAATGCACCTACAAAAAAAGTCAGAAGTGGCCAAAAGCTATCACAGGTATGCCACAAAAGCCAAGATCATCCAAAACAATGAAAAAGAAAGAAAAAAGAAAAGAGACAAAGAGAGAAGAAAAAAAAGAGGGGATGTGGGGAGAAAGATTATACTCTCTCAGGGTGGACACAGCAGGGTGATCTGCCTGTTCCTGCTTGATTTTCGGTCTATGTGTTAGAAGACACTATAACCCAAACTTGCAAGGAAATCAGAACATACACATATATCAAGATAAAACTGAAGAACACGAAAAATGGACTAGTATGTGGCATAAATGTGTAATACATATATGTGAAAAAAATAAAAATAAAGACAACTTAAAAACATAGGTTGGGAAATCTATTTGAAATGAAATTGAAATTTCAAATCTATTTGAAATGAGAACAGGGTTTTTTTTTTAAAGAATAAGAAAAGAAACTAAATAAGAAATGTAAAATTTTAGCCTGAAGTGAGTCATGAGGTAGCACCTGGAGCTTCCTATATTGTTTTCCCCTGGCGCTAGAGTTTTTCAGTCCTGTGGGAAATAAGCTAAACTTATTCCCCTGTTCTTCTAGTCTGCCTTCTGTGGGAGGGGATCTGCTGCTCAGCTTCTCAAGCATCTTTCGCTGGGTGGAGTTTTGTCCCACCCCTTGTCAGGAGAATGGGCTTAATGTGAGCTTGTTGGCTGCCTGGCTTTTGTTCCCTGGCATCTTTCTACTTCTCTTTAGAGGGTCAGAGCAAATATGGTCCTGAAGGAATCTCTATCCCAGAGCTGCAATGTCACAGTCCCCCCTCAACAAATCTTCTAGGTCAGTGCATCTCCACCTCTGCAGGTACCAAACTCTACAGATGCATGAAATTCATATCCGCCATACCTCTCCCGGGGGAGTTATGGGGACCCGAGAGCGTCTTTGTGCTTTGTGACTTTGCAGTTGCTAGTGGTCATGGGCTCACACCTGCACCCTCCTCTGCAGCTCCCAGGTCACAATGAATGCTGCCCCAGTGTCCCTTGCAGATCACATCACTCTGAGAGCTGTTGCCCAGTCATGGGAACAGGCTCTTTGTGTGCCAAACCACTGAATCCTGCAGCTTCCAATGGTTGCACTTCTCCCAGGGGAGTTACAGAACCCACAATCATCTCTGTGCCTTGTGACTCTGCAACTGTCAGCAGCCATCCACTCACGCGTGCACCTTTCCACAGCTCCTAGGTCATGCTGGGTGCCACAATAGCATCTCCTCATGGGCCACACTGACCTTATGGCTGTCCCTGTCATGGGTGCAAGCAGTTGTCTATCTCCGCTAGGATGTTAGACATCTGTACTTTCTAGTATTTTTCAGGGTGGTTAGGCAGAAGGCATTCTCCCTACCAGCTTAGCTTGTGGCATATGAAAGTCCCATCTGGGGTCATTGACCATAACCAGTCTCCCTGCTCCACTGTTTGGGCAATCTATCAGTTCAGGCTCCCTATTCTTTCTGAGTCTTCTGGAATCCTGAGACCAAAATGATACACCTAGAATTCTGTCCTATGTGCCTTTTTCTGAAGAGGGTGCCTCTCACTAGAGTAGATTTCCAAAGGTCCTCATTTTTTTTGTTCCAGTGTTATATCAATTTTTGATGGCTGGCTTGTGGATGCTCCCTCCCCACCACTCCTGCTTATCTTCAGATATTTCCCCTGAAGATTCAAGGTTCCACACCTCCTACCTTACAAAAAGTAGTTGATTTTCTGCATGTGGAAATCCAGATAAATCTTCTTACATCTTAGGCTGAATTTGTGTGTTTTCAGAATGGTTTGATATTCAGCTAAATTAGAGGGACCAGATGAAATGAGGTCCCCCACTCTGCCACCATCTTGCCCCCCTATGCCTCACACTTAAGCCTTTCCCCTATTCTGCCTTCTGTTCTTACTCACCTACAGTCTATTCTCAGATCAGCAGTCAGAGTAATCAGTATGACTGACATATTAGATCCTATCACTCTCCTGAATACTAAGAACCACCTAATGGCTACCCATCACACTTAGAATGTGAGGTCTTTGTCATGTTTACAAGGCCTTGAACAATACAAACAATACAAAAAAATACAATACGAACATTTTCTACTATTCATTCCTCACATTCTAGCCAGTGATATTGGTGTTCCTCAAACACATCTGGATTTTTCTCCTCTCAGAGACTTTGCACTTGCCTTTTTTTAAAAAAAAAAAGATTTTATTTATTTATTTGACAGAAAGAGAGCACAAGCAGGGGGAGCAGTATAGAGAGAGTAAGAAGCAGGCTCTCTGCTGAGCAGGGAGCCCAATGCAGGGCTCAGTCCCAGGACCCTGGGATCATGACCTGACCCAAACTCAGACACTTAATTGACTGAGCCATGGTGCCCCCACACTTGCTTCAATCTATCTGAGACATTTTTAACCCTCTTACAAAGAACTCTAAGTCTTATTCCTTGCTTTTTTTCTTTTCAAATATCTTATCAGTGAGGATGTCCTTAACCATTCCCTATTAAGAAAAAAAATCAGCCCACTTCTTACCCACCTTTGTCTTATTCTTCTTTATAAGAAGTTATCATCACCTGTGTATTTACTTATTTTCTATCTCACATGCATTAGGATGTAAGTTCCATGAAGAGAAGGGACTATGTTCTATTCACATTGCCAAAAACAGTTGTGCACATTCTTTACCTCACAATTTCTGTGGGTGGGCATAAGTTTAATGTGTCTTCTTCTCAGGGTGTCACAAGCTGCATTCTTAACCAGGAGTGCATTGAGGAAGAATCCATTCCCAAATTCATCCAGACTGCTGACAAAATTTATTTTCTTGAGCTATATCACTGAGGGCCCTAGGTGTTTGGCTGGCTGCTAACCAGAACTCACCCTCAAGTCCTAGAGGCTGCTTGCAATGTCTAGAGGAATTCCTACTTACTTTATTAAATCATCAAAGAGAATCTCTAAGTGCATGCTAGCAAGATGGGTACACATATGTATTGTATATACATATTGTAATTGAAGGAGTAATATTCATCACCTCTGCTATATTCTATTGGTTAGAAGCAAGTCATAGGCCCCACCCACACCTGAAGGGAGCAAATTATATAGCATGTAAACATATGGTGGCCACCCCAGGTTCTGTCCACTAAATTAGTGTAAAACTGGTGAGTAGATGAATTAACTATGATTAGTTTATTTACATGAGACTTTTTAATCCAGGGAGTCCCTCTTTACTCAAAGATAAGCCATCAAATATAATTTTTTTTTGTATTTTGCATTTACCACAGTGGTCTATGCAACTTTTGTTTTAGGAAAACTTAAACGATTTGTCTGTATTTGTCAAGTCACAACTGCCAAGATAAGTGCTTTACCCAAATTCCTAAAATGTCAGGAAAATGGCAAAGAGCAACAGTAATTTCTCCATGTCTTCTAATTTCAGTTTTATCGTACTTTTTTCTTTTCCCTAATTCAGGAGGTTTGGTAGTCATTATGACACTTTGGGGAATAAAAGGAGGGTAGGAGTAGGACAGTGTCAGTTAAAAATATTTCTTTGGGGCATCTAGGTGGCAGTTGGTTAAGCTTCTGGCTCTTGGTTTCAGTTAAGGTCATGATCTCGGGGTCATGAGATCCAGTCCCACCTCAGCTCTGCACTCAGCACAAAGTCAGCTTGGGACTCTCTCCCTCTCTCCTTCTGCCCCTTCCCCCACCCCACCACTCTTTCCCACAAATAAATTAATATTTATCAAATAAATAAAGGAGGGTTGGGGAAGATCAGAGGGAGAGGGACAGACTCCCTGTTGAGAAGGGAGCCCCTCATGGGGCTTGATCCCAGGGTCTTGAAATCATCACCTGAGCCAAAATCAGACACTTAACTTTTAAAGAAGTGCTCCATAACAAATATTTTAGGCTTGCAGGCTATGTGGTCTCCGCTGCACAACTCAGCCATACACAACATGGAAACAAATGGGCACGGCTGTATTCCAATAAAACTTTATTTACAAAACAGACCATAGCCCACCTCAAAATTATCAAATTTATTACACTAAGCTGTTCATATTACCTTACCATCTTTTTAATGTCTATAGGATCTCCCTAATGTCTATAGGATCTCTTATTGTTCCCTCTTTTATTGCTAATATTGATAATTTGTGTTTCTTTTTTCCTTGACTACTCAAGCTAGAGGTTTATCATTTTTACTGACCATCTTAAAAAGTCAGCTTTTGGGGGTGCCTAGGTGGCTCAGTTGGTTAAGTGTCCAACTCTTGACTTCCACTCAGGTCATGATCTCAGAGTCATGAGATCAAGCCCCATGTCAGGCTCTGCACTGGGTGTGCAGCTTGCTTAAGATTCTCTCTCCCTCTCCCTGTGCCCCTCCCCTTGTCTCTAAAGTAAACAAAATCAGATTTCAGTTTCACTAATTTTTTGTCTATTGTTTTCCTGTTTCCTTTTTTTAAAATTTTTTAATTTTTTAAATTTCTTTTAAAATTTGTACCAGAATTCATTGTTTATGCACCACACCCAGTGCTCCATGCAATATGTGCCCTACATAATACCCACTACCAGGCTGACCCACCTTCCCCCCCACCCCTTCAAAACGCTCAGATTGTTTTTCAGACTCCATAGTCTCTCATGGTTCATTTCCCCCTCCAATTTCCCTCAACTCCCTTCTCCTCTCCATTTCCCCATGTTCTCCATGTTATTTTTTATGCTCCACAAATAAGTGAAACCATATGAGGGTGCCTGGGTGGCTCAGTGGCTTAAAGCCTCTGCCTTCCGCTCAGGTCATGATCCCAGGGTCCTGGGATCGAGCCCCACATCGGGCTCTCTGCTCAGCGGGGAGCCTGCTTCCCTCTCTCTCTCTCTGCCTGCCTCTCTGCCTACTTGTGATCTCTGTCTGCCAAATAAATAAATAAAATCTAAAAAAAAAAAAAGATTTTAAATAAGTAAAACCATATGATAATGGACTCTCTCTGCTTTTATAATTTTTTTTCTTCTTAATTTGGGCCTAAATTGCTGCTCTTCTTCTAGCTTCTTAAGGTAGATGTTTAGATTATTCAGATCTTTGTTTTCAAATCTAGCAGTTTAGTGCTATGTTTCCCCCTAAGCCCTGTTTTAGCTGTGTCATACATCTCAATATATTTGGTTTTTATTTTCTTTCAATTCAAAATTTGTCTGACTCCCTTGTAACTTCTTCTTTGACCCACTGTTATTTAGAAGAACATTGATTAATTTACAGAAATATGGAAAATTCCAAGGTATCTTTCTATTATTATCTAGTCTAATTCTGTTGTGGTCAGAGAACAAACTTTGTATGGCTTAATCTCTTTAATTAGTTTAGGTTTATGGTATACCAAAAGATAATCTGCCTTGGTGAATAGCTCATGTGCACTTAAAAAAGAATGTGTATTCTCTTATTAGGTGGAATGTCCTGTAAATGTCAATTAAGTACATTGTTTGGATCTTTTATACTCTTACAGATTTTGTTTATTATCATATCAATTACTGAGGGTGTTGATGTCTCCAACCATTTAATGGATTTGTCTATTTTTCCTTGCAGTTCTATCAACTTTTTTTTTTTAAAGATTTTATTTATTTATTTGACAGAGAGAGATCACAAGTAGACAGAGAGGCAGACAGAGAGAGTGAGAGGGAAGCAGGCTCCCCGCCGAGCAGAGAGCCCGATGCGGGACTCGATTCCAGGACCCTGAGATCATGACCTGAGCCGAAGGCAGCAGCTTAAACCACTGAGCCACCCAGGCGCCCCAGTTCTATCAACTTTTAAAGATCTCTTTTTGGATACATGTGCATTTAGTCTTGTTACTTCCTCTTGATGAATTCTCTCTTTTGTCATTATGTAATATGCCTCTTTGTCTCTGCTAATAGTCCTTGTTCTGGACTCTTCTGATAGTAATATAACTCCAGATATTAATAGTAATATTAAGATAACACCTGTTATCTTTTTTGACTAGTGCTTGCAAATTTTATCTTGTCTCTTTAATTTTAACCTATCTATATCTCCATGTTTAAAATTGTGGGTTTTTCATAGCATATATAATTCTTTTAAAGTCTACTCTGAGGGGCGCCTGGGTGGCTCAGTGGATTAAGCCACTGCCTCCGGCTCAGGTCATGATCTCAGAGTCCTGAGATCGAGCCCCTCATCAGGCTCTCTGCTCCGCAGGGAGTCTGCTTCCTCCTCTCTCTCTGCCTGCCTCTCTGCCTACTTGTGATCTCCCTCTCTGTCAAATAAATAAAATAAAATCTTAAAAAAAAAAGTCTACTCTGACAATTTCTGCCTTTTAATTTGGGTGTATAGGGCATTTATTTTAATATATGTATCACTATATGTATATTTATGTGTTTTTTTAAAGATTTATTTGTTTTTGTTATTTTTGTTATTGTCTTGCCTTCTTTTGTAATATATATATACACACACACACACATATATATATGTGTATATATATATACATACATACATACACATACATATAGACATAGTTATATCTTTTAGTTTTATTTTAATCTTTTTCATTTTTAATAATTACTAGTGGCTTATCACAATTTGCCTCTAAATAGTATTATACCACTTCATATAAAGTGAGATCCTTACTACAGTTATATTTCAATTTCTTCCCTCAGTCTTTGTGCTATTATTGTTAACAGATGTTTTTTGGCATAGATTTTACTTTTATATAGGTATGAGTCTCACAATATATTGTTGTTCCAGTTTTTGCTTTAGACTAGAGGTTGGCAAATTATGGCCAGCAGGCCAAATTCAGCCTGTTTTTGTATGACTCCTAAACTAAGAATGGCTTTAATTTTTTAAAAGGTTGTAAAAAGGAAAGAATGAAAGAGAGCAAAGAGGAGGATGGGAATCTGTCTCTTGTTCTGGCTATCTTCAAGATTTTATCTTTGTTTTTAGGTAACTTGACTATTATGCATCTAGGTGTTTTATCTTTAAATTATCCTACTTGGAGTTCTCTGAGCACCTTAGATCTGTGATTTATTGTTTCTCGTTAATTTTTGAAATTTCTCAACTATTGTCTCTTCAAACACTTCTGCTTTCTCTCCCTTCTCCTGGAATTCCAATTACATGTCTGTTAGACTGATATTTATTCCACAGCTTTTGAGTCATCTATCTGGTTTTATTCATTTATTGTTTTTCTCTCTGTGTTTCACTCTGGATAATCACTACTGACCTATCTTCAAGTTCAGATTCTTTCCTCAGCTGTGCCAAGTCTATTGATAAGCCACCAAAGGCTTTCTTGTTACTAGCATGTTTTCTCATTTCTAGCCCAGTTATCGTTTCCCATTGTTCAAGTAGGTTGCCTGGCTTTTCCATCAAATCTTTTAACAACTTTAGTCTTAGTTACTGTATTGTCTTGGCCTCAGTTTCAGTGTCTGGGATGTCTCTGAGTTTAGTTCTGTCATGTTTCATCTCTTCACAATGGATTCTTTTAGTCTTAGAATTTTTTTTTTTAAGACTTATTTAGAGAGAGAGAGTGAGCAGGGGAAGGGAGAATGGGAGAGAGAGAGAGAAGCAGACTCCTTACTTAGCGCAGACCCTGACAATGGGGCTCTTCTCTCATGACCCTGAGATCATGACCTGAGCTGAAATCAAAAGTTGGATGCTTAACTGACTGAGCCAACCAGATGTCCCAGTCTTAGAATTTTCAACTGAATGCCACACATCCTGTGGAAAATAGTAGAGATAGATTAATAACATCTATATCTGGCCATTAGCGTGAAGGCCTGTGTAAATTTAGTCAGTTGAAACTGGTTTTGATTTTGTTATTTTTACCTTTACTGTACTATGGTCTGCCTATGCCTTCAGGAATGTGCTCCTATAATCTTACAGAGTCAGACCCAGGTGTCCAAGGGTTCATTTTCCAACTCTACCCTCAGCTTTCAGCAATTCCTGGTTGTTCATGTCATCCCACTTTCTTGTGCTTCCCAAACTTGTAAACTGTTATTACTTGTTATTTGATATGGAGCCGATAATGAGTGGGAGTATAAGTTTTTGGGTCTCCTGGCCCATCTTCAGACTTAAGTAGGGTCTGTGTAGCTGCTTCCTGTGCTAACACCTTCTGAAAATTTCTAACTCCTCCCCCATGGCAATTAAACATGGCAGAGACACTTCTCACAGTGTGTAAACAGAAGTGTTCTTACATTCTCCCAGTGATAGATTTCTGCTTGGTATTGGGGCAGGATCCTGGGCCTAAGAGGTATTCTGTCTCTCCTCAGGGCCAAAAGTTTCTGTATTTGCCCTTCCCCCAGAGGCAGTGGATGTTTGCCTGGGTCCTGGAGTGGGGAAGGTTTGCTGTCCCTCCACCAGTGCCTAATGGCTTGTTTTTAATGGCTTTTACTTATACAAGAGAAAGATCTGAGGAAGTGGGTAGTGTTTCACGTCTATCACAACACATGCCTGTGTTACTGAGGGATCTCTTCTTGCCAGGCTCCTGCCCTAGGGGTCTTCATTAGTAACCGGTGGGAGCTTATGAAAAGGAGCCCCAGAATGAATGAATGTTAACTGTTGTCCTGTCAGGGTTCCCACTTATTCCAAGCTTATATATATATTTTTTTTTTAAGATTTTTTTTTTTTATTTACTTGACAGAAAGAGATCACAAGTAGGCAGAGAAGTAGGCAGAGAGGCAGGCAGAGAGGCAGGCAGAGAGAGAGAGGGAAGCAGGCCCCCTGTTGAGCAGAGAGCCCGATGCGGGACTCGATCCCAGGACCCTGAGATCATGACCTGAGCCGAAGGCAGCGGCTTAACCCACTGAGCCACCCAGGTGCCGTCCAAGCTTATATTTTTATCCACACTTAGCCTTTAAGGAATACTTTGAAATTTAGCTAATGTCTGTTGGGAGACAATTTCTCCAAGGTCTCCCATTTCTGAGTCATTTATGAATAGAAGCACTGACTGCCTTTGTCCTGGACTACCTTTTCAGCCTGGGAAAATAAGAACTAGGTTTGATTATGGTCTACTATCATAAAGATGTCTCCCTCTGGAGGAAAGGCACACTTAATCCCTATTATAAAATATTTAGGCTCCTTAAGCTCAGGGTTCCTCCCTTGCAATGTGACCCACTGCCTATATAGGTATCAGTGCCTCTTCTGATGGCACTGTAGGACTGGGAATCAGGGAACTAGCACTCTGATAAATGCTATTACAGTGAGTAATTAAAGTCATTTTCCTCTGATTAAAGAAACTATGGCACACTAACATAACTTGAAGGTAGGCTAAAATCTTAGACTCTTCCCAAGTTCTTGATAATTTCTTCTTACTTGCTTTAGTGTTCTACTCTTTGCCAAAGGGGAAACCATTCATATATCCTGTCTCCCTTTGAAAGGTCTTGTTCAGTTCCTTTGGTTGCCTTCTCTGGTAAGTATGAAAATTATGATTTTTTTCTTGATGTTAGGATAAGGGTAACATTCTCCTGCAGCTTTCTACATCTTAATGGGAACACAACTCCCAAGGTATATCTATTTGATTACTCTCTATTACCAAAGATAGACCCTTACTGATTTGTAAACTCCATGATCCTGCTTATGCATATGTCCACTCTTCCCCTAAGCAAGTTTCCCAGGATTCCCTGAGTCACAAAAGATAGAAAAACAATTGGAACTGATTCATCACCAAGCTGTTGGTTCCTCACACATAGATCCCAGAACAGCCTTGGTTCCTATCTTTTTAAAAATGTGGCTTATCCTTTCTTCTAACTCCATGATTATCCACCATTTCCATTTTGCTTAAGTTTCTGTTGCTTGCAACCAAAGAAACCCAATTGATATAGCGTACGTGATCCAATAGAGGTCATGACATAGGTTAAAGGAAGTTTTTGAAGGTAGTCTGAAATCTAGACGCTTTAAAATTATTAAAAGAACATGTTATTAACAACTGTCAATTTCTGGCTATGGTACAATAACTAATCAATTTCATGTTTCTGTGTGTTTATATATATATAATTCAGTCCTTTTTAGTGTTATCTCATCACCTTTCAAAAATACTATAAAAATGAATTTATAAGATATGGTTGTGTCCAGGGGTGCCTGGGTGGCTCAGTGGGTTAAGTGTCTGCCTCTGGCTCAGGTCATGATCTCAGGGTCCTGGGATCGAGCCCCACATTGGGCTCTTTGCTCAGCGGGGAGCCTGCTTTAACCTCTCTCTCTCTCTGCTGCTGCTCCGCCTACTTGTGATCTCTCTCTGTCAAATAAACAAATATAATCTTTAAAAAAAGAAAAAAAAAAGATATAGTTGTGTCCAGATAAAATCTTAAAAAAGAAAAAAGAAAAAAAAGATATGGTTGTGTCCGGATAATATTTATCTCTAACATTCAAGATTTTTTCAGACATAACTGAGCAGAACAAGAACATTCTACCACAGGTTAGTTTAACACAGGGTTACCCAGCCATGGCACTACTGACATTTGGGCAGCACAGTTCTTTGTTGTGAGGGGCTGTCCAAAGCATGACAGGGTATTTAGCAGCATTCCTGGCCTCTACCCACTACCCCTAGTCATGACAAGCAAAAATGTCTCTTGACATTGCCAAATGTCCCCTGGGGGGCAAACTGCTCCCTGGTTTAAAAACACTGGTTTTAACATCATACCTACAACAGAACAAATACAATTTCCAGATGTGTGATACCATTGTGGAGCCAACTGATTAAAACAGAGTTGCATTTTTATTCTAATTCACGGCTAGAACTAAGTTAAATTACATATAACGGTCACTAGTCACAGCAGTCACTAGCCACATGTGGCTGCTCTGTACAGAAAGGGTAAAATAGCCACTGCATTTTGAAGACTTGCCAGAAAAAAAAGAATGTAAAATATCTCATTATAATTTTGATGTTAACCGAGCTATTTTAGCATACTTACTGGATGAAATATTAAGATTAATTTCACCTGTGCATTTTTACTTTTTTCTAAAATGTGCTACTAGAAAATTCTAAGTAACATCTAAGGCTCACATATTGTCATTGGACAAAACTGGTCTAGAAACTTGAAATGATTTAGTATTATTTTTTAATAAATTCTTCAGGCTATCAAATAAACTAAAAAACTTTGTAAAGCTCTCCACAGCCCTAGGAAACCAACTCATAACTCTTTATTATCATGCCTAAATGATTTTCCTCCTTCTTTAAACCAATTACTTCTATTCCAATGCTTTATTCTCAGTGTTTCAATTGGTTCTTTTCTGGTTGCTGATTTGTCTTCCTGTTTTTTATCATTCTCCGATGCATCTGTTTTTTTTGTACACTCGGGATCTTTCCTTGTGGGATGGTGAGATGCTGCAGCATCCATCATACTTAGAAAATCATAAGCAGGAAGAGGAGGTTTCCATTCCTGAGCAGGTAAAATTGCTGCAAGGAAGATACAGCTAAAGGTTAATAATGAAAAGCTATAAAATCATCATATAAATATACTAGAGAATATTTTATTTTGAAAAATATATTTGTAGGAGTAAAGGCTTTATCAGTCTTATCTAAATGAAACTAGATTTTTTTATGGTCATTGTCTAAGATAAGAAACTTGATAAATTTATCATTAGTAGCCATTTTCACTTTTTTATATATTTACAAGCTATTCTAAATAAAGGTGTTTGTTTTTTTTTAATTTGTTTTTTTAAAAGATTTTATTTGAGAAACAGAGCACACACAAGCAGGTTGAGCTGCAGAGGGAGAAGTAGACTCCCTGCTGAGCAGGGAGTCAGACATGGGGCTCAATCCCGAGACTCCAGGATCATGACCTAAGCCGAAGGCAGACACCTAACCAACTGAGTCACCCAGGTGTCCCTAAACATTAGTATTAATAGAGGAAAAAAAGGTCCAAAATCCAAAATCTCCCAACTAGTTAACCCTTGCTGAGGTTTTAAAAAATAACAGTATGGTAATGAGATTACATACAGATACAAATTAAAATGAAAAGGCTTCCTGCTTTCCACCCTACCCAAATTTATCCCAAAGAACTGGATTTTTTTTTTAACTCTAGCATAGTTAACATAATGTTATACTAGTTGCAAATGTGTAACATAGTGATTCATTAGTTCTATACATTACTCAGGGCTCATCAGGATAAGTGTACTTTTAACCCCCTTCACTTATTTCACCCATCCCCCACCCACCTCATCTCTGATGAACATCAGTTCGTTCTCCAGAGTTGAGAGTCTGTTTTTTGGTTTGTCTTTTTTTCTTTGTTCATTTTGTTTCTTAAATTCCACATATAAGTGAAATCATGTGGGTATTTGTCTTTCTCTGACTGACTTCTTTTTTTTTTTTTTTTTTTGCACTGTTTCCCTTTTTATTTATTTATTTTTCAGCGTAACAGTATTCATTCTTTTTGCACAACACCCAGTGCTCCATGCAAAACGTGCCCTCCCCATCTGACTGACTTCTTACACTTAGCATTATACCCTCTAGAACCATCCATGTTGTTGCAAATTACAAGATTTCATTCTTTTTTATGGCTGAGTAATATTCGTGTGTTTTTGTGTGTACATACAGATCTTCCTTATTCACTTAGCTATCAGTGGACAGTCTGCTTCCATAATATGGCAAGTGTAACTAATGCTGCAATAAAGATAGGAATGCATATATCTTTTTGAATTAGATACTGTTTCCATATTCCTTGGGTAAATACTCAGTTGTGGTATTACTGACTGGACCATATGGTAATTCTCTTAATTTTTTGAGGAACCTCCATGCTGTTTTCCACAGGGGCTATACCAGCTTGCAGTACTACCAACAGTGGACAAGGGGTCCTTATTCTCCACATCCTTGTCAATACTTGCTATCTCTTGTATTTTTTATTTTAGCCAATCTGACAGGTATAAGGTGATATCTCATTGTGGTTTTGATTTGCATTTCCCTGAGGATGAGTGATACTGAGCATCAATTTTGCTTTTATTTCTCTTGCCTCAGGAGACGTATTAGAAAAATGTTGCTATGGCCAATGCCAAAGAAATTACTGCCTACTTCTAGGACTCATGGTTCAGGTCTCACATTTATGCCTTTAATCCATTTTAAGGTGTGAGAAAGTGTTCCATTTCATTTGTTTGTATGTAGCTGTCCTATACCATTTACTAAATAGGCTGGCTTTTTCCCACTGCATAGTCTCACCTCCTTTGTCAAAGATTAATTGACCATATAATCATGGGTTTATTTCTGGGCTCTCTATTCTCCATTGATCTATGTGCTTGTTTTTGTGCCAGTACCATACTGTTGTGATTACCACAGCTTTGTAGTATATCTTGAAATCCGGGATTGTTCTTGTTTTGTTCTTCTTGCACAAGATTGCTGTTGCTATTCAGGGTCTTTTCTGGTTCCAAACAAATTACACAATTGCTTGTTCTACTTCTGTGAAAAATTCTGTTGGTACTGTGATAGGGATTGCGTTAAAATCTGTTGATTGCTTTGAGTACTATGGACATTTTAACAATATTGATTCTTCCAACCCATGAGCATGGCATAACTTAACATTTGTTGATGTTGTCTTTGTTTCATCAATGTTTTATAGTTTTCACAGCACAGGTCTTTTGCCTCCTTGGTTAAGTTTACTCCTAGATATTTTATTATTTTGGGTGCAATTTTAGATGGGACTGTTTTCTTAACTTCTCTTTCTGCTACTTCATTGTTAGTATATAGAAATGCAACAGATATGTTTATTGACTGTATCCTGCGACCTTATGGCATTCATTATCAGTTCTAATCATTTTTTGGTGGAGTCTTCAAGGGTTTTCTGTATGTAGTATTAGGTCATCTGCCAATAGTAACAGTCTTACTTCTTCCTTACCAATTTGGATGCCTTTTCTTTTTGTTGTCTGACTGCTGTGGCTAGGACTTCCAGTACTATGTTGAATAGAAGGGGTTTAAGGGTAGACATTCTTATCCTATTCCTGACCTTAGAGGGAAAGCTCTGCTTTTCACCACCATGATGTTAGCTATGGGTTTTCATATATATAGCCTTTATTATGTTGAAGCATGTTCCCTCTAAGCTTACTTTGTTGCTTTTATCATCAATGAATGTTGTACTTTGTCAAATGCTTTTTCTGCAACTATTTAAATGATCATATGGCTATCCTTTCTCTTGTTGATTTGATGTATCACAATGATGATTTATGAATACTGAATCACCCTTACATCCCAGGAATAAATCCCACTTCATAATGGTGAATGATTTTTTAATGTACTGTTAGATTCAGTTTGCTAATATTTTGTTGAGGATTTTTGCATCTATGTTCATCAGAGATATTGGCTGTGATTCTTTTTTTATAGGGTCTTTATCTGGCCTCATAGAATGAATTGAAAGCTTTTCTTCTGCCCCCCCCCCCTTTTTTTTTAATAGTTTGAGAACAATGTATTACCTTTTCCTTAACTGTTTGGTAGAATTCACTTGTGTAGCCATTTGGACTTTTGTTTGTTGGGAGTCTTTTGATTACTAACTCAAATTCATTGCTGGCTCAAATTTCTATTTCTTTCTGATTCAGTTTTGGGAGGTTACATGTTTCTAGGAATTTTAACCACTTCTTTTAGGTTGTCCAATTTGTTGACATAGAATTTACCATAATATTCTCTTATAATGCTTTATATTTCTGTGCTGTCAGTTGTTATTTCTCCTCTATAATTTCTAATTTTGAGTCCTCTCTTTTTCATGATCTGGCTAAAAGGCCTATCAATTCTGTTATCTTTTCCAAGAACCAGCTCCTAGTTTCACTGATCTATTGGGGGTTTTTTTGTTGTTTTTTGTTTTGTTTTGTTTTTCGTTTCTATTTCCTTCATATCTGCTCTGATCTTTATTATTTCCTTCCTTCTACTGCTTTCAGGTTTTGTTAGTTCTTTTTCTGCCTCTTTTAGGTGTAAGGTTAGGTTATTTGAAGTTTTTCTTGCTTTTTGAGGTAGGCCTGTGTTGCTATAAGCTTCCCTTTCAGAACTTTTGCTGTACCCCCAAAGATCTTGCACCCTTATGTTTTTATTTTCCTCATCTCTATTTTTTAATTTTTCTCTTTGATTTCTTGGTTGGCTCATTGTTTAGCAGAATGTTACATAATCTCCATGTAGTTGTATTCTTTATTTTTTCTTGTAACTGATTTCTAGTTTTATAGAGATGTGGCCAGAAGAAATGCATGATATGACTTCAACCTTTTTAAATTTGAGACTTTCTCAGGGGCCTAATATGTGATCTATTCTGGATAATGTTCCATGTGCACTTAAAAAGAATGTAAATTCTGCTGTTTTAGGATAGAATGTTCTGAATATATCTGTTAGATCCATCTGGGCCAATGTGCCATTCAAAGCCACTGTTTCCTTGTTGATTTTTCTGTTTGGATGATCTATCCAGTGATATAACTGGCATGTTAAAGTCTCCTACTATTATTACATTACTATCAGTTACTTCCTTTAGGTCTGTTACTAGACGATGTTTTATATTTGGGTTATATATAGGTGCTCCCATACTGGTGCATAAATATTTATAATTGTTCTATCTTTTTGGTTAAAAGCCTATTTTGTCTGATTTACAGATATTGCTACCCTGGCTTTCTTTTCACTTTCATTTGCATGATAAATGCGTTTCTATCGGTTCACTTTCAAACTATGTGTCTTTAGGTTTGAAATGAGTCTCTTATAGGAACATATAGATGGGTCTCTCACCCTAAACCTTTTGAATGGAGCACTTAGTCCATTTACATTCAAAGCAAGTATTAATAGGTATGTATTTACTGCCATTTGGTTAACTTGTTTTATTGTTGTTTTGGTAGTTCCTCTCTGTTCCTTTCTTCCCTTGCTTTATTCTCTCACAGTTTACTGGTTTTCTTTAATGATATATTGGATTTCTTTTGCTTTATATCTTCCAAATCTATTACTGATTTTTGATCTGTTGCTACCATTAGGTGTATAAATAACATGTTATGCATATAGCAATCTATCTTAAGTTGATGGTCACTTAAATTTGAACTGATCCTTTATTCCTCTTCCCCCACATTTTAGGAATATGGCATCATATTTATATCCTTTTATTTTGTGAATCCCTTGACTGATTTTTACAGATATAGTTAATTTTACTGCTTTTGAGCTTCCTACTCTTCTTACTCCCGTTTCTGGTCTTTTCTTTCCATTCAAAGAGTTACCTTTATTATTTCTTGCATGGCTATTTTAGGGCTCATAAATTCTTTTAACTTTTGTCTGGGAAACTCTCTCTCTCCTTCTATTCTAAATGATAACCTTGATCGATATTCTTGACTGCAGATTTTTTCCCTTCAGCACTTCAAATATATCATGCTACTCCTTGAGCCTGCAAAGTTCCTGCTGAAAAATCTGCTGATAGCCTTACAGGATTTTCCTTGTAGTAACTGTTTCTTGTTTTGTTTTGTTTTGTTTTCTGCTTTGAAAATTCTCCCCTTATCCTTACTTCTTGCCATTCAATACTATGTGTCTTAGTGTGGACCTCCTTGGGTCGATTTTGTTGGGGGCCCTTGTGCCCCTTGGATCTGGATTTCTGTTCTCTTCCCCAGATTAGGGAATTTTTCAGTTATTATTTCTTCAAATAAATTTTCTGCTCCTTTTTCACTCCTTCTCTTTCTGAGCGCTCTATAATGCAAACGTTATTATACTTGATGGTATCACTGAGTTCGCCAGGTCTATTTTCATTTATTATTATTTTTTCTCTCTCCTGTTCAGTTTAATTGTTTTCCATTACTCTGCCCTCCAGCTTGCCAATCCAATCTTCTGTTTCCTCTAGTCTACTATTTATTCCATCTAGCATATTTCTAATTTCAGTTATTGAGTTCATCTCTGACTGGTTCTTCTTTGTTTTGTATCTTTTTGTTAAAGGTTTTACTGAGGTCGCCCACTCTTCTCAAGTCCAGCAAGTACCTTTATGACGATTACTTTAAATTCTCTATCAGGCATATGACTTATTTCCATTTTGTTTAGCTCTCTCGCTGTGATTTTATTTTGTTCTTTCATTTGGGACATACTCCTCTGACTCTTCATTTTGTTGAACTCTGTTTCAATGTGTTAGTAAAGTCAACTATGTCTCCTGCTCTTGCAAATAGTGGCTTGTAGTGCCTTGCATCCAATGTCCCCTATTCACCAGAACCTGGCACTTCATGGATGTCTCCTATTGTGTTGCAAGTGCCCTACTACTGTGGTTCAGCTGCTTTTGCCTCAGGGCAGTCATCTGTGATGGCTCTTTGCCTGTGGTGGACAGGGATTAATCCCTGTGTTGTTAGTGAGACAGTTTGGGGCCACAGTGGGCTTGAGTGGGACCAGGTGTTTGCCGGAGATACAGTAGCATGGGGCACTTTCTGTGTGTTGTCCCCTGAGAAGCCTCTGTTCTGGGTAGGGTCTGTAGTCAGATTGGATATCTGCCCCTATCTTACTGCTGGGGCTGAAGTTGGACTAGTGTGTGGCTGTCTACCCCTCTCCCCAGGGCAGGAGTTACCTTGGAGTGGTACTGGCCCCTGTTGTGGCTACTTGTACACTGCCATGCTTGTGGCACCACTTTGGATAGGCTACAGCCAAGGGTGGATTGGAAGGTTATGTCCACAGGAGAACACAGGGAGGTAGGCAAGTTAGGTGGAGAGTGTTGTCACTGAGCTGGGTCCCCCAGGTATCCATGTATCTATGCTGGGGTGAAGGGGAAAGAAATTGGTGCCTGCCAGCTCCTCTCTTCCCAGAGAAGTCTCTGATAGATTCCTGCCACTCCCGCACACACTTTGAGGTTAGTAAATAAATCTCCTGATACACCCCAAGCATTTTCACTTTGCTTCTATGCTGTATCTCTGTTGGGCTGTTTGTTGTGCTGTCTCTTTAAGGGTGGGGGAATCTGCCCTCCAGCTTCTCCAAGGGCCCAGCCTGTTGACTTTTTAAGTTCTAGGCATTAAGCACCACTGATTTTAAGAACTCATGAAATTAGGCCCCTCTGGTTTTCAAAGTCAAATGCTATGTGGATTCATCTTCCTCATGTAGATTCCCCATGCCTTTTGTGCTTGGTGTGAGGGTCCGCTTCTCCTCTCCTGTGTGTGCCCACAGGGTCCCTCCTTTCTTAGACAGTCCTGAAAGTTGCTGAGCTCCCAACCATGTGTCCACCCTTCACACCTTCTTCAGTGTAGCCCCTTCTCTAACATTCAGCTTTGGAGAGAGTCTGTTCCACCAGTTTTCAGGTTGTTTTCGAGTTTTTACACTGGCGTAGGGGTTATCTAGTTGTATCCATGGGATGGGGTGAGTGAGCTTTTCCTTACTCTGTTGTCTTCCCAAGAAACTCACCTGGAACGATTTCTTATGAATCATTCCAGAAAAAAGCTTTGGAACATACACATTTATTTAGACAAGTATTTCTTTACATTTTTTTAAAGCACTTTGTTTTTGAAACTTTTTTCTTAAAATCGAGTCTAGTTGACACATAGTGTTCTACTACTTTCAGGTGTATAACACAGTGCTTCAAAAAGTTTATATGTTGTGCTATGCTCACAAGTGTAATTACCATCTGTCACCACACAACTCTATTAGTTTATATTTTATATTCTATCAACTATATTCCCTATGCTACACCTTTCATCCCAATGACGTATTCATTCCATAACTGGAAGCCTGTATCTCCCACTCCCCTTCACCTGTTTTGCCCATCTCCCACCCCTTCCTTCCAGCAATCCTCAATTTGTTGTCTATAGTTACAGGTCTGGTTCTTTTTATTTTTGTTTGTTTGCTTTTTGATTCTACATACAAGTGGAATCATATGGTATTTTTCTTTCTCACTCTGACTTATTTCACTTAGCATAATACCCTTAGGTCCATCCACATTGGTAAAGAGGTACAGAAAAAGGAACCCTTGTGTACTGTAGGTGGGAATGAAAACTGGTACAGCCAATGGGGAAAACAGTATGGAAGTTCCTCAAAAAATTAAAAATAGAAATACCATATGATCCAATAATTCTGCTACTAGTATTTACCAAAAGAAAACAAAAAGACTAACTTGAAAAGATGTATGTAACCCTGTTTACTGCATTATTTACAACAGTGAAGATACGGATGCAACCCAAGTATCCCTGATAGATGTTTTTGAACTTTTGATTACACTTTGCATACACTTTATGAAAACAAGCTCATTTTGTAAAAGTAACTATAGATAAGGAATAATTAAAAATTGCTACAGGATCAACTGTATGATAAACAGGCAGCAATTAGTGTCTTAGGCGAGCTTCACAGTAGTGAATCTGAACATTATTTTAAAACTAGTCATTGGAAGAGGAAAACTGATTTAATCTGATAATATATATGAGTAAATTAGCCAACTCTTCTCTATTTACAAAAATATTTTAGAATTTAGGTGCACATTTAAAATGCTATTTTGAGGGGTGCCTGGGTGGCTCAGTGGGTTAAAGCCTCTGCCTTTGGCTCGGGTCATGATCCCAGGGTCCTGGGATCGAGCCCCGCATCGGGCTCTCTGCTCAGCAGGGAGTCTGCTTCCTCCTCTCTCTCTCTGCCTGTTTCTCTGCCTACTTGTGTTCGCTGTCTGTCAAATAAATAAATAAAATCTTTAAAAATAAAATAAAATGCTATTTTGAGAAATAAATTAAGGAAATATACAAAGTAAACCTTTAAAAGATAAATTCCAGGGGCACCTGGGTGGCTCAGTGGGTTAAAGCCTCTGCCTTCAGCTCAGGTCATGATCCCAGGGTCCTGGGATCGAGCCCCGCATCGGGCTCTCTGCTCAGTGGGGAGCCTGCTTCCCCTCCTTCTCTCTCTGCCTGCCTCTCTGCCTGCCTCTCTGCCTACTTGTAACCTCTGTCAAATAAAAATATTAAAAAAAAAAAGATAAATTCCAGTGAAAGAACCTCTGCACAATTACATGAAAAAAAAAAAATAAATGTTGATAAAACACAAACTTGAGCATCTCTCATAAATCAAATAAATACCTTTAAAGGCTTAGGAAATTCATATAGATTCTGATTTCCAGAGGCAAATTAAAAGCTCCACCAAGGGGCACCTGGGTGGCTCAGTGGGTTAAAGTCTCTGTCTTCAGCTCAGGTCATGATCCTGGGGTCCTGGGATCGAGCCCCGCATCGGGCTCTCTGCTCCATGGGGAGCCTGCTTCCTCCTCTCTCTCTGCCTGCCTCTCTGCCTAGTTGTGATTTCTGTCAAATAAATATTAAAAAAAAAAAAAAAACTCCACCAAAAATCTGCGTAGATAACATATGTAGTTTATCTCTATTCTATATAATTTCCTCATGTAGACTCAACTATATGAAATTCTAGAACATGGTACATCAGGAGGGTATTAAATTTAAGCTACACCTGTAGTTGATGTTTAAAATTACCACTGCCGGGTTAGCAGATTCAAAAGTGACCAGTAGATAAAATATTTTCTTGAATATAAGGAATAGGTAAGAGTATGAATAACTGTAGTTTGCAAGATGCAGATAAAGTATCTTTTTAAAAAAAAGATTTTATTTATTTGAGAGACAGAGACAGCGAGAGAGGGTGTGTATGAACTGAGGGAGGGGCAGAGGGAGAGGAAGCAGCAGACTCCACCCTGAGCCGTGATCCTGAGATCATGACCTGAGATCATGACCTGAGCTGAAGGCAGATGCTTAACCAACTAAGCCACCCAGGCACCAGGACATTAAAGTATCTTTAAGGAAAGTCCAACTTAAAACATAATAAATATTTAGCTTATTTATTTTTTAAGGTAAACACTGCAGCCTAGTAGTCTGGCATGATGGCAAAATGCCTGAAAGTAGGCATCTCAATTCTACTAATTATTTGCTAAGAAAACTATGTAAAGGCCCTGGATGTTTTCTATGGCAAATAAAAATGTACTCTCATCATGTACAAATAATAAACGCTTTGTAATGATAATAACAACTAACATTTACTGATAGTTCACTTTGTATCAGGCATTATTGTTTTAACCTTTATAACCCCATGCAGTAAGTATAATTTTTATCCCAATGTTATAAATGAGAAAATCAAGACCTATAACAGAAAACTTGAAGGTTAAATGGAAATCTTGAATAAGAATAGTCAGTGGTCACAATTTCATATAAATTAAGATGTGCAGCAAAACACACATGGCACCACATTACAGATTCAGGCTTTTCTAGGAGTAGCTACAACACCCCAGTCTCTGATCTGTCAGAGTGTGGTAAAACTGGGTCCTGTTGGCACAGAAGACAGGACCAGATACACAGAAGTACTCAGTTTGCTTCTTTCCTGCTGCAGAGGCTATAGGAATAATTTAAGAATAGAACACTGATACAAAGAAATAATGGAAACCCCTCAAAAGGTGAATTAGCAAAGGCATTAACAAAATTACACATGCTAGTCTCCCAGGAAACTAAAAATCATAATAATTCTGGTTCTTTCCTCTTGGTAATGATTTGAGTTGAAGAATCAAAGCCCTATAGATGCTCCCTGTAGGATAGATCTCTATAAAACTAACGATAATACTTCAGATTTCACACATTACAAAGTGCCTTTACATACGTAATTTTACTTGATTTTTAAAATAAGTATGTGAGGGGCACCTGGGTGGCTCAGTAGGCTAAGCGTCTGCCTTTGGCTCAGGTCATGATCTCAGGGTCCTGGGATTAATCCCCATGTCGGGCTCCCTACTCAGCGGGGAGTCTGCTTCTCCCCCTCCCTTCCCCCTCCCCCTTGCTTGTGCTCATTCTCTCTCTCTAAGATAAATAAACTTTGAAAATCTTTTTAAAAATTTATGTATGTGACATAGAGTAGGAACCATTAATCTCACTTCATAGTTGCAGAGGAAGAAACAAAGACTTGCCTAGAGCCACACCATTAATAATCAAGGGGATTGGATTATAAGGTCAGGTTTTTGTACCTTTGAACATCGCCACCTTTTTTATTATTTTTATTTTTTTAACTGAAGTACTGTTGACACACAATATTAGCTTCAGGTATACAATAAAATGATTTGACATTCATATACATTATGAAATTATCACCATTATCAGTTACTATCTGTCACCATACAAAAACAGAATATTAACTGTATTCCCTACGATGTACTTTTCATCTCCATGACTTGTAATTGAAATTTGTACCTCTTACTCCCCTTTACCTATTTTGTCCATCCCTCCCACACTCCCCACCCCTCTGAAAACCTGTGTCTGTTTCTGTTTTGTTCATTTGTTTTATTTTTTAGATTCCATATATAAGTAATACCACACAGTATTTGTGTTCCTGTCTTATTTCACTTGGCATAATACTCTCTACATCCATCTATGCGGTCACGAATGGCTAGATTTAATTCTTTTTTATGGCTGAGCAGTACCCCATTGTTTAGTATAAATATCACACCTTCTTTTTCCATTCATCTATCAAAGGATACTTGTGTTGCGTCTGTATCTTTGTTCTTGTAAAATAATGCTACAGTAAACATAGGGGTGCATGTACCTTTTCAAATTAGTGTTTTCAGTTTCTTAGTGTAAATACTCAGAAGTGGGATTACTAAGTCACATGGTATTTCTATTTTTAATCTCTTGAGGAACCGCCATATTATTTTTCACAGTAGCTGTACCAATTTACATTCCCACCAACAGTCCACAAGAGTTCTCTTTTCTCCACATCCCTGCCAACACTTACTATTTGTCTTTTTGATATTAGCCATTCTGACTAGTTATGAGGTGATACCCCATGGTGTTTTGATTTGCATTTCCCTGATGATGAGGGATGTTGAACATCTTTTTTTAAATTTTTTAAATTTTTTTCAGTGTTCCAAAATTCACTGTATGCACCACACCCAGTGATCCATGCAATGTGTCTCTTGGCCATCTGTATGTCTTCTTTGGAAAAATGTCTACTTAGGTCCTTTGCCCAGTTTTAAACGGGACTATTTGTTTTCTTGATGTTGAGGTATATGTGTTCTTTATATATTTTAGATATTAGCCCCTTACTGGATATATCATTTGCAAATATCTTCCCCATTAAGTAGGTTGTCTTTTCATTTTGTTGATGGTTTCCTTTGCTGTGCAAAAGCTTTTTAGGTTGATACAGTCCCAACTGTGTTTTTACTTTTGTTTCCCTTGACTTGGGACCATTCAGAAAAATACTGCTAAGGCTGATATCCAAGAGTTTATTGCCTATGTTCTAAGAGTTTTATAATTTCAGTTCTTACCTTTAGGACTTTAATCCATTTTGAATTTGATTTTGTGTATGGTATAAGAAAGTGAGGCAGTTTCATTCTTTTCCATGTAGCAGTCCAGTTTTCCCAACACCATTTATTAAAGAAACTGTCTTTTCCCACTGTATATTCTGACCTCATTTGCTATAGATTAATCAACCTTATAAGTGTGGGTTTATTTGTAGGCCCTCTCTTTAGTGCCATTGATCCATGTGTCTATTTTTGTACCAGTACCATTCCGTTTTGATTAACATAGCTTTGTAATACTGTTCAAAAACTAGGATTGTGATACCTCCAGCTTTGTTGTTCTTTCTCAAGATGGCTTTGGCAGTCTTTTGTTATTTCATACAAATTTTAGGATTATTTGTTCTAGTTCTGTGAAGATATCCTTGGTATTCTAATAAGGACTGCATTGAAACTGTAGATTTCTTTCAGTAGCATGGACATATTAATAATATTAATTCTTCTAACTCATGAGCATGGAATATCTTTTCCTTTGTTGTCTTTAGAGTACAGGTCTTTTACCTCCTTGGTTAAATATTTTCCTAGGTATTTTATTCTTTTTGATACAGATGTAACTGAATTGTTTGCTTAATTCCTCTTTTCACTAGTCCATAATTAGTGTATAGAAACACAACAGATTTCTGAATATTAACTTTGCATCATGCAACTTTACTGAATTCATTTATCAGTTCTAATAGTTTTTTGGTTCTAATAGTTTTTTAGTGGAGTTTTTAGAATTTTGTATATATAGTATCAGGTCATCTTCAAATAGTGACAGTTTTACTTATTAATTTAGATACCTTTTATTTCTTATCTGATTGCTATGTCTAGGATTTCCACTACTATGCTGAATAAAAGTGGTGAGAGTAGACATCTTTGTCTTTTTCCTCATCTTAAAGGAAAAGCTTTCAACTTTTCTTCAGTGAGTATGATGTTAGCTATGGGTTTGTTATTTATGGCCTTTATTATATTGAGGTATACTCCCTCTATATTCATTTTCTTGAGCATTCTTATTATGAATGGATGTTGAATTTTGTCAAATGCTTTTTCTGCATTGAGATGACTGTATAATTTTTATCTTTAATTTTGTTAATGTGTAACATGATTGATTTGCAGATACTGAACCATTTTTGCATCCCTGAAATATTTTTCACTTAATCACGCTAAATGATCTTTTCAAAATATTTTTTAATTCAATTTGCTAATACTTTGTTATAAATTTTTGCATCTAGAGGCACCTGGGTGGCATAGTCTATTAAATATTCAACTCTTGGTTTCAGCTCAGGTTATAATCTCAGGGTCTTGAGATCAAGCCACATATCTGGCTCCACGCTCAGCACAGAGTCTGCTTAAGACTCTCTCTTCTCCCTCTGCTCCTCCCCGCAATGCTCTAATATAAAAATAAATCTGAAAAAAAAAAAAAAAAAAAAAAAAAAAACAAAAAACAAAAAAACCAATCTTTGCATCTGTGTTCATCAGGGATAATGGTCTGTAATTTCTTCTTCTCCTTCCTTCTTCCTCCTCTTCTCTTCCTCCTCCTCCTCCCTTCCTTCCCCTCCCTCGCCTTCTTCTTTGGTAGTATCTTTGCCTGGTTTGGGTATCAGGGTAATGCTGGCCTTGTAGAATAAATGTGGAAGAATTCTTTCCTCTTGTACTTTTTGGAATAGTTTGAAAAGGATATGTATTAATTCTTCTTTAAATGTTTGGTAGAGGGGCACTTGGGTGGCTCAGTGGGTTAAGCCTCTGCCTTCAGCTCAGGTCATGATCTCAGGGTCCTGGGATCTAGCCCCGCATCAGGTTCTCTGCTCAGCAGGGAGCCTGCTTCTCCATATCTCTTTGCCTGCCTCTCTGCCTACTTGTGATCTATCTCGCTGTCAAATAAATAAATAAAATCTTTAAAAAAATTTTTTAAATAAATAAATGTTTGGTAGAATTCACCTGTGAAGCCTTCTGGTCTAGGCCTTTTGCTTGTTGGAAGTTTTTTGATTATTGATTCATTTTTGGTAGGAGTAATTGGTTTATTCACATTTTTTATTTTTTCCTGATAGTTTTGGAAGTTTGGAAATTTCTAGGAATGTATCCATTTCTTCTAGGTTGTGCAATTTTTTAGCATATAATTTTTCATGGTAGTCTCTTACAATCCATTGTACTTCTCTGATGTTGGTTATAACTTCCCTTTCACTTCTGAGTATATTTGAGTCCTCTGTCCTGATTGAGTCTGGATAAAGATCTATCAATTTTGTTTGTCTTTTTAAAGAACCAAATCTTAGTTTCATTGATCTTTTCTCTTTTTTTAGTCTCCAATCATTTATTTCCATTCTAATCTTTATTATGTCCTTCCTTCTACAACTTTGGGCTTTGTTTTTTTTTTTTTTTTTTTTTCTAGTTCTCTTAGGTATAAGGTTGGATTGTTTGAGATTTTTCTTGTTTCTTGATAGAGGCCTATATTGCTATAGCCTGCCCTCTTAGAAATGTTTTTGCAGCCTGCCTCCCAAAGATTTTGAACTGATGTGTTTCCATTTTCATTTGCCTGTAGGTATTTTTTTTTTTTACCTCCTCTTTGATTTCTTTGTTACCCATTGGTTGTTTAATGACATGCTGTTTAACCTCTATGTGTTTATGGGGGTTTTTCTCCAGCTTTTTTCTTCTTCTAATTAATTTCTAGTCCCATACCATTGTGGTGGGGGGAAAATGCATGATATGATTTGTCTCTTTGAATTTATTGAGACTTGTTTTGTGGCCTAACCTGTGATCTATCCCAGAGAATGTTTCATGTGTACTTGTAAAGAATGTGTATTCCGCTGTTTTTGGATGAAATGTTCTATGTAATCTGTTAAGTCCATTTGATCTAGTATGTCATTCAAAGCCACTATTTTCCCTATGTTCAGTTCGGGTGTTCTCTACCCACTGACATAACTGGGGTGTTAAAGTTCCATACCAGTATTGTGTTACTGTCAATTTCTCCCTTTATGTCTATTTTTTTTTTTTAAGATTTTATTTATATGAGGGAGGGAAAAAGTGAGAGACAGAACACAAGTGGAGAGGGAGGAGGAGGGGCAGAGGGAGAAGCAGATCCTCCCACTGAGCAGGGAGCTGGACACGGGGCTCGATCCCAGAACTCCAGGGTCATGACCTGAGCCAAAGGCAGACACTTAACCAACTGAGCCACCCAGGTGCCCCTCCCTTTATGTCTGTTAATATTTGCTTTATATAATTAGGTGTTCCTATACTGGGTGCTAGATATTTACAACTGTTTAATCTTCTTGTTGGATTGATCGCTTTATTATTGTTATGCCCTTCACTGTCTCTCGTTATAGTCTTTGTTTTAATATTTATATTGCCTGACATAAATATTATTCACCCACCTTTTTCATTTCCATTTGCATGAAATACCTTTTCTCATCCTTTCACTTTCAGTCTATATGTATCTTTAAGTCTGAAGTGAGTTTCTTATAGGAAGCACATAATTGGGTCTTGTTTTTTCATCTATTTAGTCACTCTGTGTCTTTTGATTGGAGCATTTAGCCCACTTAAAGTAATTATTGAGGGGTGCCTAGCTGACTCAGTCAGTAGAGCATGTGAGTCTTGATCTTGGGGTTTTGAGTTTGAGCCCCATGTTGGATGTGGAAATTACTCAAAAAAAAAAAAAAATCTTTAGGGACAACTGAGTGGCTCCATTGGTTAAGTGACTGCTTTAGACTCAAGTCATGATCCCAGGGTCCTGGAATCGAGTCACGCATTGGGCTCCTTGCTCGGTGGGGAGCCGGCTTCTCCCTCTGCCTGCCACTCTCCATGCTTGTGTTCTATCTCTCTGACAAATAAATAAAATCTTTAAAAATAATAAAGTAATTATTGATACATGTGTACTTATTGCAATTTTATTAATGGTTTTCTGGCTGCTTTTGTAGTTTTCTGTTCCTTCTCTTGTCCTCTTCCCTTGTGATTTGATGACTTTCTTTAACATTATGTTTGGATTCCTTTCTCTTTATTTTTTGATAATCTATTATAGAGTTTTGGCTTGTGGTTACCATGAGGTTCACATATAACACACTACGTATATAGCAGTCCATTTTAAGTTTATGGTCACTTAAGTTTCAAAACGTTCTAAAAGTGCTACATTTTTACTATTTCCCCCACACCCCAGTTTTATGTTTCTGGTGTCATATTTTACATCTTTTTATTCTGTGTATCAATTATTTTAGAGATGACCGATGTTACTACATTTGTCTTTTAATATTCATGCTAGTTATAAGTGACTGATCCACTATCTTTTTTTGCTTTTAACAGTGAGTTTTTTCTTTCATAATTTCCTTCTGGTTATGGCCTTTTCTTTTCCACTTAAATAATTCCCTTTAACATTTCTTGCAAGGCTGGCTTACTGATGATGAGCTCCTTTAACTTTTGTTTGTCTGGAAAACTCTTTCTCTCTCCTTCAATTATCACACCATAATTACAAAATGACAAAACCTCATTCAAGTCTATAAAATAGCAATGCAAATAGAGAAGTGAACACAGGGTGTTTGAAGAGTTCAAAACCTACAACTGAAAGGACCCCTATACCATGTGACCAGAATGAGTGAGTCAGAGATGAGTGATAACACAGAAAGACCTTCTTTCAGATTTTAACTTCAGCAATATGGTTACTTAATTTTTCACATTTCCTGGGAAAATATTAAAACCTAATAATGCCATCTGAGACCACCCAGAATACCCAGAATCATCTTGGAAATAAAGAACAAAGTTGGAGGATCAAATTTCCCAATTTAAAACCAACTATAAAGCCATAGCAAGATAGTGTGGTACTGGCATAAGGACAGGTACAAAAACATGTACAGGAATGTTCACAGCAGCACTGTTCATAATAGCCAAAAAGTGGTGAAACCCAAATGTCCAACTGGTGACTAAATAAATGTGGTATACCAATACAATGAAATATTCATCCATAAAAAGGAATGAATTATTGATTCACGTTATAACATCAATGATCCTTGAAAACTTATACTAAGTGAAAAAGCCAGATCCAAAGGCCACATATTCTATGATTCCATTTATATAAATTGTCTAGAGGAGGCAAATACAGAGACAGAAAGTATATTGCCAGGGAGTGGAGGGAAGGAGAAGACAGAGTGACTGCTAATGGGTAGAGGGTTTCTTTTTTGGGGTGATGAAATGTTCTGGAATTCAATCGTGATAATGGTTGCATGACCTTGTGAATATACTAAAACTCCTGAATTTAAAAGGATGAACTTTATGGTATATGAGTTATATTTGACTATAAAAATATCAGCGATAGGCAAGTTAAACATAGTTAAAACTGCCTAACTTAACAGAAATGAAGCAGATCACCTGGGAAGAACAGGTGTGCTGCAATGACTGACACTTAAATTAGGTATCTGATTAAATATACACAAATATACATAATGGTAGATTCACACTGTGCCAGGTGGCTGAGAAATAATATAACACTGAATTGGAATTTGTACACAAGAAATGTGTGTGTATACATATACATACATATTTATATACACACATCCCCTATTTCAGGACTCTGTCATAGAACAATGTCAAAATATAATATAGTTCATCTGATATCCAATAACAAAATCTTTGGGTAGTATCTTGGGAGGTTTTTCATTATATCAAATTTCATACCATTTCCTCAATAGACTAATGATCTAGTCCATTACATCTTATTTAAATTATAGCAACAGACCTGTTAACCACAACTGTACATAAATCAACATATACATCTGTACCACAGATATAAATTCATACATGTTTTAGAAAAGTAGAGACTATCACATATCATAAGCCAGCATCATAAACTGACCAAGATCTATTTTCTTATGGTTCAAAATTCTGGCTCTGTAGTAAGAGATACAGGTTGGAATCCAAAGTTCCTCATTTACTGTTTAATTATTTAACTTTGAACTAGTTACCTAAGTCTTCTACAGGTAGCAATACTTCCTATGACTCTTAGGAGAATTAAATGAGTTAACACATGTGAATCACTTAGCATTGTGCTAGACGCCTGTTCAGTATTCAGTAAATGTTTGTTATTACTATCATTAAATTTAATAAAATGGAATGGAATGGAACTTATTTTCTGAGGATAATAATTACCACAAAGAAGATTGCTCCATAGACAATGCTATAACATATTAATATTTAAGATACTTACAAACATTACAATTCAACTCATTCTAGCATATATTAGCTATAATTCAAGTCTAAAAATCTATGAAAACAGAGAACTCTGTATTAAAACAGAAAACTTACTGATATGACTCTCAAGTCCTGCTTCTAGTTTCTTCAGCCACAATAAAAGGTTTTGTTCAGTGATAGCCTGGTCTGATGGAAATGCAAATACTTGGCCACCTGAATGCAGATTGACCACAACAAGAAGAGGAAGGGGAGGCAGAGCATCAAAATATGCCTGCAAGATTCCTCGTCCTGCAGGAGTATTCTTTCTGCAAAAGAGAGCAATTGAATCCATTAGTATTTCTTTCTATAACAAAATTATGAAAACAACAGGCTGTAGAACATTAAACTTTAAATATAGTATCATATCATTAAGTTTATTTTATAAAAAGATATCCTAAAATCCAAGAGGTCTATAACTATGTTATCAATAATCAGATTCAGTTAGAAACTCAGAAATGAGTTTCTTTTAACATGGGCATTGTGTTTCTCTTTGGAGAAAAAAAACAAAGGCAGTCAGTGACTATTTTCATGAAAACCAGTCATAGTTCAAAGATTTGTCAATTTGGGTTTGATAAAATCAATAGATTCCTCTCAAAGTTGAGCCAAGTATCAAATCACTTATCAACTTAAAAATTAAATGGTTACAAACTATAAAATAGTAAAATATTTATAATAAATACTTCTCCAGATAAAATTGTTTTTCCTCAGGAACAAAGGGGTTAATTTCAAATTAAAAACATTTTTTAAAAGTTCTGGCCATACACAAAAACCACAACTTTTAAGATATCCAGGTTTCCTAAAACAGCACATTCCACATCATGGAAAATATTGTTTTACTCTATCTATAAAGCCATGGGAAATTTTTGTCTTAAGCGGTATGTTGTACTGTTGGTGATCTCTTCACAGAAAAAAAAATGTACATTGCCCCATTCTTGTAATAAATGTCTTTTCATTTGATGAATTTGAACAATAAATAGTATATATTTATGTGAATTGTGTTCACAGACATTAAATGGAACACAACCCATACATCTAAAAAACATAACAGAAAATATTGCTGGCAAATGCACTGAAAATTATCTGTAACATGTTAGGTTGCATTTTAGAAATATAAAAGTACAGAAAAAGGAACTGAAGAAAAATACCAAAATATCACAATGTTTATTTTTCTGTATTTGCTTCTGTGGACATCAGTTACCTTTAAAATCAGAAAAATTACTGCTTTTTAAAATTTGTATGACACCAAAAGGAAACATAAGTAAAAATAAATTAAGTGGACTACATCAAATTAAAAAGCTGCTGCATAGCAAAGGAAACCATCAACTAAATGAAAAGGCGACCTTTGGAATGAGAGAAAATATTTGCAAATCATTTATCTGATAAGGAGTTTATATCTAAAATAACTAAGGAACTCGTGTAACACCAAAGATCACAAACAACCCAATTAAAAAATGGGCAGAGGATCTAAATAGATATTTTCCCAAAGAAGACATACAGATGGCCATTGTCTGTATGTCTGAAAAGATGCTCAACATCACTAATTCAGGAAATTAGGGAATGCAAACCAAAACCACAATGAGATACCACCTCAACCCTGTTAAAACGGCTAGTATCAAAAAGACAAAAGATAACAAGTGTAAAGAAAAGGTAACCCTGTTACCTCTGTCACCACTGTTGGTGAGAATGTAAATTGGGACAGCCAGGATGGAAAACAGCAAGGTGGTTCCTCAAAAAACTGAAATAGAACTACCATCTGATCGAGCAATCCTACTTCTGGGTATTTATCCAAAGGAGATGAAAACAAGATAGTGAAGAGACACATGCACTCCCATGTTTATTGCAGCATTATTTGTAACAGCCAAGATAGAGAAACAACCTAAGTGTCTCTGAAAAGACGAATGAAGAAGATGTGGTACAGATACAACAGAATATTAATCAGTCATGAGAAAGAAGAAAATCCTGCTATTTCGTACAACATGGATGGACTCTGAGGACATTATGCCAAGTGAAACAAGCCAGAGAGAGAAAGACAAATACTGCATGGAATCACTTACGTGAAAAATTAGAAAGTCAAACTCACAGAACCAGAGTAGAAAAGTGGTTGCCCGGGACTCAGGGTTGGGAGAAATAGGAAGAGGTTGGGAAAAGGAAACAAACTTTCAGCTGTAACATGAATAAGTTCTGAAGATCTAATGTATGTAACACGGTGACTATAGTTGTGAACACTATATAACTGAAAAGTGCTGAGAACTTAAATGTTCTTACTCCCTCCCCACCATATATATATATAATGCAAGGTAATTAATATATTAATTTACATGGAGGAATCCTTCCACAATGTATACATGTATCAAATCACCATGATGTACACTTTAAATATCTTACAATGTTGTCAATTATACCTATATACACCTGAAAAAAATAACATTCAGCAAAATAAAAAATTTATTGTAAAACAATTCAATCCAAAATAAGGTCATCTTATACCATATGAGGAAGTTTAGTTACTAAAATATCATAACTCATACACTGGTCCTATTATATTAACTCCAAAGATAGAATTAGAGAGTTTCATTTCCTAAAGAAAATGTATGTGGCGCCTGGATGGTTCAGTCAGTTAAGCTGCCTTTGGCTCAGATCATGATCGCAGAGTCCTAGGACTGAGTTCCCCATCAGGCTCCTCGCTCAGCGGAGAGCCTGCTTCTCCCTCTCCCACTCCCTCTGCTTGTGTTCCCTCTCTCACTGTCTCTTTGTCTCTGTCAAATAAATAAAAATCTTTTTAAAAAATGTAATCATTATAGTTTCTTACCTTTTACATATTAAAAAATAAGAATATACTTACAGATTTAACCAGCAGGGGGTAAGTGAATCCAAGTGTTTCTCTTTTGCCAGCGTCAACATTGCTTTTTTATACTGAGGATTTATGCTGCCCTCACTGAATAAAATAAGTAATGGTTTCTGAAGTCTTAAATAAATGGGAAGATTTTCCACAGTGATCTCTGGCTGTTGGGAAAAAAGAAAAAAAGAAAGAAAAAACATGGAGAATGATGAGACATAAAATAGAAAATAATGTCCAAATCACTCATGCAATTTGTAAAATGGAATTCAAACATATTTTAAGTGAATATTTTGCTATACTGACTAGTAACTATGAATAGTAAGAGCTTTTCATTTAAGCTCACTTTATCTTAATGAGTTATTTCCAAAATAAAGCTAACTTGAAGATAAACGAGTTCTCTGTTTTACAAGAAAGGAACACTTCTAATTATTTCTTATATTAAAAATCTGGACCAGATCAGATGGCATACATAAGACAAACAAAACTCTCATTGTATCTAACATAAAATTTTTAGGGGAAAAAAAATGCTGAGTTTTAAAGATCTAATCCTTCAACAACTATGATTACTTAAAATAAAAATCTTATTTTGTTTCAATATTATGATTTTAGCATAATTAATATAATCAAAAAACATGCTTAAATAAAAATTTCAGTTTCATTTCTGTTCAGGCAAGGCTCAAATACCAAACTCTGGTATGTACTTTTCCTTATTTAGTTCTCAAAGCCACTTTGCCAATTCTCATTTTTCTTCTAATTCTTTCTCTTTCATACTCAAAAATCCTCTTCTCAGATGTTCCTCTTTCATGACTTAAATCTTAGATCCCCTCTTCTCCAAATTTCCCTAAGTTGTCTTCTCATATTAATTATCATCTTCATCTTCTACAAAGGTTATATCACCTTCCTAAAATTGACAGATTTCACCAGGCTAGCAGAACAGATCTGAAACATTAGGGGAGATAGAACCACCACTACAAAGTTTGCAATGTTATGCTGTGTACTGAATCAGAAAGAAGTAACATACTTTCCCTGCCCTCAAAGAGCTCCTACTCTAAAGGAGGAGACAGGTAGATAAACTGCTGTGATCCAAGAAAATTAAATGTATGACAATAAAATTAAGCAAAAAAAACAAGTAGGGGAGCCCATGGATGATTTTGGAAGTGACATGTGATCTGGTCTTGGGCAAGAAATAAGATCCTGACAGAAGAAGGTATGTGCTAGAGCTGGGATTCCAGATATAGGGAGCCTCGTGGGGCTAGGCAGAGAGGTGTGAAAGCATTCATACTATCTGGGAACAGTGGGAGTGAAGTCGGCCAGACTTCGGCATGCAAGAGGCAAATGTGGCTGTAAGACCAGATGGGAAAATGCCTTGATAGGTGTTCTAGCTCCCAGAAATTCTGAGATCTTGTATCAAATGAGTGACATGGTTATGTCTGTTTTAGAAAGATGACTAACTAGAATACAAATCTGTGAAAGAACAGACCGGTGAGAGGCATTTAGGGAGAAAGACCCAAGAGTTCTGTGAGTTGAGGTGAAAAGATCAGAAACTCAGACTTAGGAATCATCAGTTGGTATAATGATGGTATAAATTATGGGTATGGATAAAATTTCCCAAAGAAAGAACAACAAAAAGAAGAAAAAGACTGAAGGTTGAAGATGGAATTCTAGAGTGGCCAGACGGTTGAAGGAGGATTGGATTGCAAAAGCCAGCGGAAAAGAGAATTTTGAAAAGAAAAACCATTGTCAATAACTTTGATTGCTACTTATAGGAAAGGTCATCAAACATGGTAATTGGAAGGTGTCCTTTGGCTATCAGTATACAAGAGGCTATAACTTATCCATAATAAAAGCATAGTTAAAGGAACTTAACGTATCTGAGCCAAGTGTTATTAAACTATGTTTAAATGTGACAGCCTTGGATAGGTGATTGCTTATGTAGTTCATTATTGTGTATTTCAGATTTGAGCATTATTTACCTAGGCTAACTTATCATCAGGTTCATTAAAATAAAAATTGGATGCCATATAAAAAAATGACTATCTGGTCACCCATTTCTGCTTCCTATCCAGATGAAGAAACCAAAGTCTTTCTAGCACCTTAGTGCAGGTCAGGAGATAAGCTTGCAGCTGGCTGGCTGGCGGCTACATACTCTAGACTTAAATCTCCAACACAGGGCAGCTTTAAGACATTTAATAACCACTTGAGGGTTTCAGAACTTATGGGAAGGTCATAAACTAAAAGCAAAACAATTTTTATTATAGCTGTTGGTTTTTTAGTCCAACACTGTAAACCAAAACACTATAAACTGGAAACACTGCCCCAATGCTTAATTTATAAACAGTCTGATAGTTACGTTTGCCTGCAAGTTTCTCAGCCTTAAAGGATATCACAGATACCATAAATAAATAAATAAATAAATAAATACAAAAATAAAAATAAAATAAATAAAAATAAAAATTTTTTATCCATCAGTCAGGCACAGATCAAAGAGCAAAATGTTCCAATCTCCTCTCAGGCACAACAGGAACAAGTATCAGCAGCCTTAAACATGTACATGCCCTTTGGACTAGCAATTTGAATTGTCTGAATTTACCATGTGTATGTAATCATGGAAACACCCAAAGATTACACACAAGGCTAGTCCCTGAGTAAAACAAAACTAAAGACAACTTAAATATTCACCAACAGGAAATTAAATAAATTTGGGGTTTTTTCAGTGCAACAGAATATTATATAGATATTTAAAAAACAGTATGTATATCTTCATTTCTTGATGGATATATCCCTTAATATAAAAAAAATCATAGATACACATGGAATTATTTTTTAAGTTTGGGAAAATATTTCTTCCATTTAAACTTGGTCAAGGAAGTTATGGTTGATTCCAATTTTCTTCTCTTAACAGTTCTCTATTATCTGGGAGAAGGAAGGAAAATTCCAAAAATATTACACTATGTATATGGCTAAGGAAATATTCATTTAATAACATGCCATTAAATACAAAAATGTCACCTTAATAATTTGGAAACCTACATCCTGAAAATATTAATGATTTGATTAATTATAAGCTGTAACTTTAATGGGAAGAAGGGAGGGAACAGAACCAAGATCACAAGAAGATTTAATAAAGACTACAGCTATTGGGGCACCTGGGTGGCTCAGTGGATTAAAGCCTCTGCCTTCAGCTCAGGTCATGATCTGAGTCCTGGGATCGAGCCCCGCATCAGGCTCTCTGCTCAGCAGGGAGCCTGCTTCTTCCTCTCTCTCTCTCTCTCTCTCTCTCTCTCTGTCTGCCTCCTTGTGATCTCTGTCAAATAAATAAATAAAATCTTTAAAAAAAAAAAACCTCTTGGGGCGCCTGGGTGGCTCAGTGGGTTGAGGCCTCTGCCTTCGGCTCAGGTCATGATCCCAGGGTCCTGGGATCAAGCCCCGCATCGGGCTCTCTGCTCAGCGGGGAGCCTGCTTCCTCCTCTCTCTCCCTGCCTGCCTCTCTGACTGGTTGCGGTCTCTGTCAAATGGATAAATGAAATCTTTGAAAAAAAAAAAAAAAAAAAAACTCTTAAAAAAAAAAAGACTACAGCTATTAATCTGAGCCTAAAATATGTTATTTAGATCATCATGGCAAAAATCATAACGGGGATATCCATTCAGTATTTATCGCTGATAGTAATGCTTCTTATGTCACTTTAGAAATGCAGAAAAGTAGGGCGCCTGGGTGGCTCAGTGGGTTAAGCCTCTGCCTTCTGCTCAGGTCATGATCCCAGGGTCCTGGGATCGAGTTCTGCATCAGGCTCTCTGCTCAGCAGGAAGCCTCCTTCCTCTTCTCTCTCTGCCTACCTGTGTGTGATCTCTCTGTGTCAAATAAATAAATCTTTGAAAAATTAAAAAAAAATGCAGAAAAGTATATATTTACAATATTCCAGCTATGTTTAATATAAATACAAAACAATAGAAATTGAGAAATGTAGGTTACAACTGTTCTGCCCTTGAATTCACTATTTTCAAAGGAAGCGGTGGAAAAGGCTTTTCATAAGATACTATTTTGTTCAAACTTGTGTAAGTAAGAATATTAGCTAACAGTTGTTGACTGCTTACCAGGGGCCAAATATGACACAGAACACCATACACCTGTCTCACTTAGTCTTCACAATTAAGTCTCTGCAGCAGGTGCAGTGCTACGACCACCTGCATTTTACACCCATGGCAAGTGAGGCAAAGAGAAGAAAGAGCCAGCAAGGAATCAAGCAAGGGTCTGAAGCTGGATAGTCCGACTCTCCAGAATCCACGTGCTTTATATATGCACCAAGTTTCAGCCTAGTTTTAAGTACTTCCTTCAACTGGTCATCAGCTACACTAGTCCCGGCAGTAAAAATAATCCAAAGACATGTAAACTTTTGGCAGTGGACTAGAGAAGCTGTGTGCATAATGAGTGAAGAATAAGCAACCCAATGAATCTTCAGCTCACAAGACATCATGCCCTGTGCCAACAATAGCTGGAAAATGGTGCATTGAAACAGACTATTTTTAACTGGTCTAGAGTTTCCTATTTTAAATAACATCCGTATTATAAAATATACTCACAAATGTTTCCAGTAATGCATTTGTTATTATCTGAACTATGTCTTGTGCAGGGGAGTTAGCTAATGGAATGCTCTCTATTTTGCCTTCTTTGTGTCTGGCCAGCAGCAGGGCTGGAAGGGTTGCAGCATATTTATTTGACCTACGGAGAAATGTAGTATTAAGATTTCCAATAAAATATAGCAAGTCATCAAAAACATAAACAATTAGTCCAGAAGGTCAGAGTGGCAAGTAGCAAATGGGGAAGCCCTACTACTAAAGAAAAAAATGAACTCGATTTCCCGGCAAACTTATCTTCTGTATGAGGCTATCTGAGGAAGTTCAGGAGTCTTGACAACCTAGATTAAAAGAAAGCAACAGATAAAAACCTAGCCATATTTTTTTTTTTCTCTAGACAACTTACCCATCAAGAAAATGTCTAAACAGGATTAGGAACATGCTGCATGGTTCTCGACCTTTCTGGACTGCTCACCATACTGCTGAGCAGGAGACAAGCATTTACTAGAAACCTACTATTTTCCAAGCACTCTTTCAGACACCTTTAGTTTTCATTTAACCCTCAGAAAGGCCCTACATGAGACCACTATCACCTGCATTTGATAGAGGAGGACACAGGACTCAGAAAGTGATAAATGGCACAGCTAGGATTCAAATCGAGGTGCCCCAGATACAAAGTCTGTGCTCTCTCCACTGTAACCAAGCCCCAATCTGCCACTTCTTACCACTACTTTTGCTAACAAAAAAGGGGAACCACTAAATTAAATAGAAAAAAATGCTTGGTGTGAAATAACCAGTGAGGTAGTCACATGTATATCATGTAAAATCTCAATTGATACTAAAACAAAGTATAGACATTATAATGCATAAGCATTAGTAGAGGGTCCAGTCTTCAAATTACCTGGAAGACTCTCTTAGTTGATCAGCCGGTTATAAATAAAACATGCTGTGAAAACTACTGGCCCACCTCTTGGACCACAGCTAAATGCACAATGACAGCAGAGTACAAGACAGTGGGTGACTTCCTTATGTCAGATGAATAGGTCTCATATTTTCTAAAGATCTGGAATTCAGGATTTCCTTTTCAAGTCACTGCTTTCATGGATAGAAATGGAGCTTAATCATTAAGAGCATATGTCACCAGTGTTCAGGATGAAAGACGTAAGCTCAGATATCACAATTAGGAATATTCCAGTCAGGAGGTAAGCAAGACAAATTATTGGGACTTATCAACTCCACTTGCACCTGAAAAATAAGCCATTAATGCGGAATGTGATGTACATGTATTACTGTATGTACTGTGTACGCATTACTAATCTTCAAATTTTCAGTTCAGTCATTCATTCTGAACCAACTGAAATAACAGGTAGTTCACAAGAGTCCCACATTCTACAAATAAAGCAACTTATGTGGTTAAAAAAGCACTGATTAAGTGTATGTTTGCAATAACTTAAAATTAGGTGGCACTATCGGGTATAGTTATATCATCTAAAACTCGTGGAAATATGAGAAAATTCTAATATTTATACATACCTTGGTGGCAAATCAAAACCCAGACACTCAAGATGTAAAATTCCCAAAACTTTGATAATTCCAAAGAACCAAAACTGCAGGTATGAGGACTCAAAGAGGAAAATTTATAGAAAGATTAAATAGCATGAATCCAAGGTCGCCCCTATGGGGACTCTAGCCTAAAGCAAAAGAATAACTAAAAATTCTAAATATGCACGTGGTACTTCCCAGATCTTCTTTGAAGAAAATTAAAAATTTAGTTATACTGCTGACCTATTTTCCTTCATCAACTGTACAGACAAACAATATATTATCTTGCAAACTTCTTCCTCTCTAAAATTAGAAGACCAATAAACTTACAGTATTAAAACATCTTCTTCAGAATAAATTCCAGTGATAACATATCCTTTTAGGTAGTTTCCTGCTTCAGTGAAATCTTCTTTCACTATAAATACAAAGACAAGACAAAACTCTGAAACCTTTAAAATTATATGTGCTATATAACTGATGAACAGATTTATAAATGGTTGTACTTTACTATTAATTATAAAGATAAATATTTACAGGTAGATCTTATATAACTTAGTGGTTCTAAAATAAATCTATGTTTTTATGACATTTGATTACTATAGAAATGTAAATTGATATAATGCAATTATGGTTCCCTAAACAAATGTACTCTAAATGTGATTTGTCAGATTTATAGCACTCTAATCATAGAGAGTTACTGAATAAATATTTGTTGCTTTTTAATTTATTCCTAAGGTAAGGTAATTGAAACAGCCATCCTACACATAGCCTGGAAAGAGAAGTGTATGTGAAATGATGAACACATTATCATCCCAAAATCTAGAAGTGCTTACATGTACAGAAAAAATAGAAGACTAGAAATTCTAGGCCTTTAACAGTATCTATGTTAGCATTCTGCAATTATGAGGGATTTGTGTCTTTATATTTCCCCTATTTTCTGTAATGTGTTTTTGTTATCTTTGAGCTTTAATTTGTGTATCTGTCTTTTTTCATTTGTTAGGATACAGATAATTTATTATCTGTAATAATAATTTATTACTTATCTGTAAGAAAATTTATTTCTGTAGCTTTCTGAATACATTTTCACAAATAATATTGTACTCTGGATCATGTTAATGACTAATTTTATGACCAAGAAGCAAGTCTGAATTAAATGGTCATAGACTAATAAGAGAACAGAGGTAAACTTATATAAATGACGTATTCTTGCAAAGTGAAGGCTAAACGGTAGTGCAGCACTGCATGGAAGGTTCATGGCAGTTCAAACAGAAAACTGAGGACAAAAGAACTGAGTCCTAGAGCACCTAGTACTCCCGACATGCTGAACCCAAAAGTTCTGCACCTAAGTAGTCAATACTGTGCTCATGGTGTGAGCATCAGCACTGTTACCATCTGGTAACCACAAGAGTGTATTCTTTAAAAAGGGTGGACACTTTCCACAAGATTAAGAAACACTGTAGCAAAGCCAATTTACTAAAGTGGCATAGTCGGCCAGTAAGCAGCATTGGGGGCTCATTTATAACCAGGAATTTCATGAGAAACTATTACCCCATGAAAATATTTTCCTCAGCCTGTGTTACATCAAAGCAGAAAAGATTCATTAAAAAAATTAAACAAAGGGACGCCTGGGTGCCTCAGTCAGTTAAGCATTCAACTCTCGGTTTTAGTTCAGGTCCTGATTTTGGAGTTGTGAGACGGAGGCCTGCATCAGGCTCAGTGCTGGGCATGCAGCCTGCTCAAGATTCTCTCTCTCCCTCTTCCTCTGCCTGCCCCCCCTCAAAAAAAAAAAGAGAGAGAGAGAAAGAAAGAAGAAAAGTAAACAATTAGGACTGAGTGCCTATACTTTCATTTCTAAGAGAAAACAGAACTAAATTCTGGTCAGTAATTGATGATTGTTATCTAAAACAATGACATAATGGAATCTGTTTCAGCTTCTTTTTTTTTGATAAGTAACAGTGGGAAAAACAGTGGAAATATTATGTCCATATAATTTCCTCATACAGAAGCCTCTCTACTCATGAATATGTTTCTTTTTTAAAAAATATTTTATTTATTCATTTGAGAGACAGAGAGGCACAAGTGGGGGAGAGGGGCAGAGGGAAAGGGAGAAACAGGCTCCCCACTGAGAGGGAGCCCAACATGGGCCTGATCCCAGGACCCAAGATCATAATCTGAACCAAAGGAAGACACTTAACCAATGGAGCCACTCAGGCACCCCATGAATATGTGTCTTTTTCTTTTTTTTTTTTTTTTTATTCATTTGACAGACAGAGATCACAAATAGGCAGAGAGGCAGGCAAAGAGAGAGAGGGGGAAGCAGGCTTCCTGCCGAGCAGAGAGCCCAATGCGGGGCTCCATCCCAGGCCCCTGGGATCATGACCTGAACAAAAGGCAGAGGCTTTAACCCACTGAGCCACCCAGGCACCCCATGAATACGTTTCTTAAAAGGCTCATCATATATCTTGTTACTTCTGCAATGGAAATATTTAAAACTACAGACCTTGATAAATACATACATACATACATACTGTAGACCTCAGATACATATTCCACCAAACAAGACTATCAGTTTTCCTCTGAACATTTAAAAACCAGACATATTCTCCTCCTTGGTGAAAACTACATATATGTCAGAATATACTGTAACCCCAAGTATAAGAAAAAAATCAGTTAATCTAAATAAGAATGTTCTTAAATCACAATAAATATATTTGGGATATAATATTAATGGTGACCTCCAATATTTAGTTGTGTATCTATAAACATGTTTTAATTGCATAAAATAAATACATTAATTTACCAATACTGCTTTTTCCCCCACTGTCATGTTACTGAATTGTTACATTTATATAAATACACACACACATATACACATACTACACATACATCTATTTTTTTTTTTAGCTCTACCAACAAGAGTTGAGAAGCAAGAACACTCCAGTCACTAAAAACACTCCTAATCCCTAGATTTTGGTTTCTAAATTCCATGTCCCACTAAAAGGAATTTAGACCCTTGGTTGAGAAATGGCTGATTCTAGGAATGGGACTGGGAACATTTTGTACCAAAAGGATATACCCAAAAAATGATGGAAACATGTCAAAAGGACACAGGAGTCCAACTGAAGGGGCATGACAGCAACTAATTATAACCCACTGAATAAAATAAGGACTTCAGCGTCTATACTGAAAGACAAACAATGAGAAGGAAAAGCTCTTACAGTAGTATGTGAAATATATTAATACATATACAGAAGGAATAGGGAGTTAGAAATTTTCCACTTGGTAACCATCATAGTTCTAGCTCTTTCACGCAATGGATTCTAAAACTGGAATGCAAAACTATAATGAAATAGGACATTTACAGAGCTTTTAATTCTATCCCCAAAAGATACTTATTAATTACAAAGGGGGAAAAAAAGTATCTTTCAAGTAAAGAGACCTGGCACATACAACACTGGACAAAGGAGACATTTCAGCCCTCATGATATCCACATTAATCTTTAAATCACTAGAATCTACATGAACAATAAACCAATATCTGATATAAAATAAGTGCTCAGTAAGTGTTAGTAGTTAGCTCTTGTGAATAAAATACACTTGTACATAAAAAAAATTTAGTCAATTCATAACAGCCTTTTATTGTTATACATTTTCTCATTCAATAGATGTTGAAAGTCCAGTAACTATCACATGAAAACTGCAAAAAACAAAAACAACAAAAAGAAGAAAATCTAATACCTGACTGAAAAAGTCTGAGAACAATCAATCTAGTGAAATAACAAAAGGCATCCTATCCAGATTACATCATTCAGGCACACCGAAACAATCTCTATGTTGTTTAACATTATACTTTTGACTTATTTTTTAAAGACTTACTCATTTGGGAGGGAGGGAGGAAGGAAGGGGGAGGAGGAAGAGAGAGAGTATGAGCTTGAACACGCACACAGGGAGGGGTAGAAATGGGAGAGAATCTTAAGCTCACTCCCTGCTGAGCACAGAGCCCCACCAAGGGTTTGATCTCAGGACCCTGAGATCATTATCTGAGCCAAAATCAAGAGTCAGACACTTCACCAACTAAGCCACCCAGGTGCCCCTATACTTTTGACTTTTGTTAAGAGATAATTATGTGTAAATCTTATCATTTATATAAATGATCAAAGTATACTGTTCCCTATATCTTTCACATTAAAAGAAATATGAAAAATCCCTCTCAGCATTTACAATCAGGGGAAAGTTTTATATTGCCATTTATTATATAATGATGATAAGAAAGCAAAAATTTCATCTTTCTGTTTCCAATTGCTGCCAGATTGCCTAAGGTTAAGTTTTATGACCAACTGCAGTGTTTTATAAATATTCTACACAATTATCCCCTGATCTTTTATGGCTTAACTCTCACTCTTGTTTTAATGATTTTATTGTATTTGTTCTTTTTATTATCTGAAGGCCTTAATTCTTTTTGGAAGGAAGCCCAGAGTAAAATAATAGACAACCTCAGGGCACCAAGCACCTGCAGTAGCTCGGAAGAAAAAGTCAATGGGTAGAAGCAAAAACATTAGAAAGGCAAAGACAAAGGAGTAAAACATAGACTCATTCACTTCACAATTTTTCATAAAGAGAATACAAATGAAAAAGCTGTCCTCTCTAGGATTTTGCCTCTTAAGACGGGAAGCCACAGAACACGCATTCACATTCTTATTATTTCCTTCTAGTAAGTTCTTTTGGCTTTTATTTTAAAAAAGATTTTGAAGACAACATAGAGACGAACAACTGCTAGACAGGAATTTGTAGAAAGCAGAATTTAATAACTAGTTAACAGTATCTGTTATCTACAGATATGATGCTACATGGGGATACTCTTCCCAGAAAAATATCCTTAAAAGATTTTATTCAGAATTTGAAATTCATCCTAAATTAAAGAAAAATAAGGGGGCAGGTTTGCTAGATAAATACAAACAGCTAACATGTGATGAAAAAAACACTAAAGGTTTTGTTACACAGTCAATTCAAGAAGTTATCCATATGGGAAGGCAAGAGAATAACATTCTAACAATAATACTGGTTAGAAAAAAAAAACAAAACAAACCCCTGTGTACCCTTCCTTTACTACTTACTGAAAGCCATTCCTATAAAGCTCGAAAAAATAGAGTCTAAAAATAGAGAAGTTGTAATATTAAAAGAACACTACAGTCTATGATGCTATGTAAAACTAACAATTAATTGCTATAAGTGTTATTTCAAAGCTGAATGAAAAAACATTAATATGAAATGCAACAAAAATAAGATGAATTAATTGATAGGTGGAAGGATGGACAGATGCATAGGTATGTGCTGAATCAAGTACAAGTTAAATGCCAATAGTAGAATCTAGATGGTAGGTATATGGATGTTCACTATAAAATATTTCAACTTTGCTGTATGTTTGAAAATTTTCATAATAAAATGTTGGAAAAATAAATGCAAAAAACTTTTGAAAGAGAAATATATAAAGCAAAAATACTGAAGTTCAGTAATACTGATGATTTGAATCTATAATATGAGACTATAGAGGCCCATATAAAGAAAAAAATGACAGAAGAAATGAAAAGCATTCTCATCTTCCATAGAAGGAGTAAAAAATCATTAAAATGGTCTTTAATTTTATAGATTCATATATATATATGTATATATATATATATATATATATATTTTTTTTTTTTTAAGAATATCTTCTCTATGGGGTGTCTGGGTGGTTTAGTTGTTAAAACCTTCCTTCGGCTTAGGTCATGATCCCAGGGTCCCGGAATTGAGCCCCACATTGGGCCCCCTTCCCTGGCAGGAAGCCTGCTTCTCCCTCTCCCACTCCCCCTACTTGTGTTCCCTCTCTCCATGTGTGTCTCTGTCAAATAAATAAAATCTTAAAAAAAAAAAAGAACATCTTCTCTAGTTCTGGGGAAAATAAAACCAAAAGAAGCATTCTCCATGTAGACTAAACTAACTAAAGAAAGCATAAAACAAGCAACAGAAATACAAATAAGTTTAGACAATATGTATAAATGATTAAAGTTCACCTGGAAGAGCCAACAGGCAAAAAAAGATAAGAAAATGTATAAAAGACAAACAAAAGAGTTGACCCAATTATATATTTCAACATGTATTATAAAACTAATATATTAGAGGGGTGCGCCTAGGTGGCTCAGTCGGTTAAGCGTCCAACCTTGATTTCAGCTCAGGTCATGATCTCAGGGTCCTGGGATAGAGCCCCATGTTGGGCTGTGCGCTCAGGACACAGCCACCTTGTCTCTCTCTCCTTGTGCCCCTCACCTTGCTTTTTCTCTCTATCTCTCAAATAAGTAAATAAATATTTTTTAAAAAAATGAATAGATTAGGTATTCACAGGAAAATAAAAGTGAATAAAATAGAAAATATTTAAACAGATACACAGACACACACACAAATACAGACATGGATTTAATGTGGTGATGGTGGAATCAAAAAAAAAAAAAAAAAAGAAAGAAAAAAGGACAACTGTTAACTATTCAGACAAAATAAAGTTGGCCCCTAACCTCATACCATGTACAAAAATATCCAAATAGTTAAAGACTTAAAAAAAAAAATCAAAGAACACAATCAACAGAGTAGAAAGGCATGCTATGGAACAGAAGAAAATATACGCAATTCATATGTATTATAAGGGGTTGATTTCCAGAATAAATAAAGAATTCCTGCAACTCAACAACAACAGCCTCCTTAAAAAACGAGCATAGGACTTGAATAGACACTTCTCCAAAGAAGAGATACGAATGTCCAACAAGCACATAAAAAGATGCTCAGTATCACTACTTATCAGGAAAGTAAAAATCAAAACCACAATCAAATCAAAACCTCACACCCATGAGCATGGCTAGTATCAAAAAACCAGAAAATAGCAATGTTGGTGAGGATGTGGAGAAGTCAGAACACTTGTATACTAGTGGTGCGAATATAAAATGGTACAGCCACTAGGGAAAACAGTATGTTCACCCATGTTCACAGAAGCATTATGCACAAAAGCCAAGAGGTGAAAACAACCCAAATGTTAGTCAACAGATGAATGGATAAATAAAATGTTTTACATATATACAATGTAATTTTACTTAGCCCTTAAAAAGAAGGAAATTCCTTTTTTTTAAGATTTATTTATTTTAAAGAGAGAGAGAAGAGAGAGCAAGAGAGAGAGAGAAAGAGAGAGTAGGGACAGGCAGAGGGAAAGAGAAACTCTAGCAGATGCCTCTCTAAGCTCAGAGCCTCCAAACCGTGATCTAAGCCCAAACGGAGACTCAGATGCTTAACCAACAGTGCCACCCACAGGCCCCTAAAGGGAAGGAAATTCTGACACATGATACAACAGGGCTCAATCTTAAAGACATTCTGCTAAGTGAAATAAGCCAGCCAATAAGAGACAAGTCAGACTCACTGAGATATAAAGTAGAATTGAAGCTTTCAGGGGCTAGGGAAATAGGGAAATAGAGAGATGTTGAACAGGGACAGGGTTTTGGTTTTACAAAATGAAAAAAATTCTGGAGACTAGCTGTACAACAATGTAAATATATTTGATACTAGTGAACTAAATGCTGAATTTACTAGTGAACTAGTAAATTTTGTTACATATATTTTATCAAAATTTTAAAAAAAGAAAAATATTCAAAGCAAGAAGACAATTAGTATAAGAGAATATAAATTAAAGCAAGAAGAAAATATAGGTGACTATTAACTGATAAGGATGATAGAGATTTTCTATAAATGAAATCAGTGCATAAATCTCAAAATCAATACATTCAAAAACAAATTTTAAACTGCTAAATACAAAATTATTAAAGCTAACAACCAAACTGGGGGACAATAACTGAAACAAAATAACAAGAATCTAATATCCTTAATACATAAAAATCTCATAGTAATTCATTAGACAAGCACTAAAACCCCATTTTTAAAAAATGAATAACACATATAACACACAGCTTATAGAAAACATAAAGTTATCCTCCTACTGGGAATCTATACACCTTAAATAGTCTAAATTCCACAGGTAGATGCATAAATTTAAAAATTCTTTATAGCAAAAAGAAAAAAGTGAAACGACAGATTTTATTTGTTGGTAAACAGTTAAATAAATTATGGTATATGCATCCAAATACATAGCCATGATGATTTTGAAGAATATTAATCATAGGGGAAAAAAGCACCCATGTAATATTAAATAAAAAAAGCAAGATACTAACCTAGATACACAGCACTAGCCCAATTACATTAAAATATATACAAATATGTAATACATAGTTACACAGAGAAAAGAGGGAAAGAATTATATCAAAATTTAACAACTAGGGCACCTGGGTGGCTCAGCTGGTTAAGCAACCGCCTTGGGCTTAGGTCATGATCCCAGAGTCCTAGGATCGAGTCCGGCATCGGGCTTCCTGCTCAGCAGGGAAACTGCTTCTCCCTCTGACCTTGCCCCTCATGTTCTCTCTCTCTTTTTCATTCTCTCTCTCTCTCAAATAAATAAATAAAATCTTTAAATAAATAAATAAATTTGGGGGCGTCTGAGTGGCTCAGTGGGTTAAGCCTCTGCCTTCGGGCTTGGGTCATGATCCCAGGGTCCTGGGACGGAGCCCCACATCGGGCTCTCTGCTCCACGGGGAGCCTGCTTCCTCCTCTCACTCTCTCTGCCTGCCTCTCTGCCTACTTGTGACCTCTGTCTGTCAAATAAATAAATAAAATCTTTCTTTAAAAAAATAAATAAATTTAACAACTAAATAATCTTGGATTTTTTCCTTCAAGTTTAATTTCAAAATTCTGTAATTTGAGTTCTCTTATCACTGAAAAATATATTAATTCATTTTTTTAAAAACTAGCAATCAAATTTTTAACTATTACCTAATTCCTTACCTGTTGTCATGTTTGGGCTAAATAGTCCCAGCACCGACACACTGGAATAGGAGATCAGGTCTTTATATAATTCCCCACTTAAATATTCTTCTGCTTCTTGGACCGATGTTATGTTCACTGGGCATGAAATCCTGTTGCTGAATGAACAGATAGCTATATTCAAAATTAATTTTTAAGGATACTTTTCAGGTTGCAAAAAAAATAAAACATACTGACGCTAGCGAACACTATATTCCACAGGGTAAATATCTGACAAAATAAAGACAAATACTATTCTAATTAAAAAAAAAACAAAACACCCTCATTAAACACAACCTCGACCTCCCCCAAAGTGAAGGAATAAGCTCTCTTCACCTTATCCTTTGATCTCATTTCCTTACTCCTTAACCTATTCAAGGTATGTCTTCAAAGTATGGGAATTAAGTTTACAGACCTCAAAATTTAAAAAGGTGTGAGGCAGAAGCTAAATACTCACAGCTGGATAAATTTTAGGAGATCTTTGGTTCCTAACATTCCAGTGTAAGACACCGGGGTCTCGCCTTCCTTATACATCTTCACAACAGGAAATTCAGTAACATTTTGCTTAGTACATAAATCAGACCAATCTGCACAGTTCACCCTAGCAAGCAGTATAGTGGATGTGCCTAAACAACAGGAAATACACATTTTATAAATATTAATGTAGAAAACTCAGTTGTGTAGACTTAACGATATTTTTATAGCCCATTCTTTTTTACCCTCTCATCAGCATGAATGGCTTCTACTGGACACTCTCTTCCCTTGATTTTTGCAACCCCTTCCCCAACCAGCTTATTTTCCCACCTCCTTTGCTGCTCTATTTTTGGGTCCCTTTTCCATGTTCATCTGCCAGTAGAGTCTAAGATGTCTGCAGTATTACATCCCTGATACCTGATCAATGCATGAATTTCCAATGGTGTTCCTAATTTAAAGATTTAAAACAAAACAAACAAACAAACCCAGATTCTCTTAGCTACAGATACTAGGTACGGGTAGGTATAAAAATTTGATATTTGCTGCCACCTGGAGACTGAGTATAAAATATTCTTCATCATCTTAGATAAGAAGTGGCTTTCTCCCACAAAGTCAACATGAAAAGTTATAGGACCAAATGCCCAAAGTATTACAACAGTCTTCCAGTTTGGCATAGTACGGTGTAGTAGAGCGTACCCATACTACACGTTTCTACATTAAGCCCCCTGAACTTCTAAAACAGTCCCTTTATCTGATTCTCTAATTACTAAAAGGATTGTTACTCATATAGAATGTCCTAAATGAAAAAGGAAATCAAGTCTTGGTTGGTTATCTGCTTTTTTATTCTACAAACAAATACAACTCAGAGTCCTTGCACTGAGGGGCCTGGGAGTATCTTTATTTGTTCATTAATAGAGAAGAATGTAAAGGAATCTGTTTCTGTTTCATTTGGTATTGACAAATGGGCTGGGTTGGGGGATAATTCTATTATTCAGGGACATTATCCAATTATTTCTTCATTATGGCTTATATTTTTCTTCCCTTCCTTTTTCTTTCTCCTAATTTTTTGCCAATGAGGGTGGAGAACCTAAAAGAAGAAACTTAAATCTTTCCATAGATTGCAACTAGGAAGGAGAATCTGAAAGAGTAACTGGATTTTTAAAAAATATATTAGGAATTACATTATCTGAGACTTAATCACCTCTTCACTTGGGTAATGAAGAAATCAGAAGTTGGATCAAATGTGGTTGAGAAACGAACTGAGGAAAAATGATTCAAAATGATTTTTAAAATCTCTTATGTTTTTATTACCATAGAAGATGTTATATTTAGGACGGACTTTCTGGAATTAATTTCTTAAGTTCACAAAAGTCCCTAGTATATAAATAAGGTATATACTATTAGCTTATTCATTTATTCAACAATTATTAAACCCCAAATATTCTACAAAGTAAGTCAATATACCAAGTCCAGCGAACTAAGTATAAGATATGGTATCTACCCACAAAGAACTTACTAAAAACTGAAAGAACCTGTAAGCTAGTGCTCCAAAAAACTAAATGGTGGATAAATTCCTAAAGTAGCTAAAAGAATAAGCCTAATTAATTAGAATAGCAAAGAAAAACAGTAGGAAAAGGTGTATTACAGATATGAAGCATGATACATTCTTATTCAAATGATTATAAAACATTATCCTAATCCATCATGACCTCTCTCTTATTAATATGCCTACCTACCTCTCTTTATGTCTTTGCTAGAACGATGGCATAGGTATTTTTAATTCAAGCCCATTCCTTGAATTCAAGTCTATTCCTTGAATTCTTTTTTTTTTTTTTTAAGATTTTATTTATTTATTTGACAGAGAGATCACAAGTAGGCAGAGAGGCAGGCAGAGAGAAAGGGGGGAAGCAGGCTCCCTGCTAAGCAGAGAGCCCGATGCGGGGCTCGATCCCAGGTCCCTGAGATCATGACCTGAGCCGAAGGCAGAGGCTTAACCCACTGAGCTACCCAAGCACCCCCCCCCTTTTTTTTTAAGATTTTATTTATTTATTTGACAGAGATCACAGGTAGGCAGAGAGGCAGGCAGAGAGAGAGGAAGGGAAGCAGGCTCCCTGATGAGCAGAGAGCCCGATGCGGGGCTCGATCCCAGGACCTTGGGATCATGACCTGAGCTGAAGGCAGAGGCTTTAACCCACTCAGCCACCCAGGCGCCCCTATTCCTTGAATTCTTATTTACCTACCCCTGGATCAGGTTTTCATAGAACAGTTAAAAGACTTTGGCTATTAAGAAATACCCCAGTCCATAAGGAGCTAACTAAACAGCTTTAAGAACACTGAGATCTTAGATCTTTGGTTAGACTGTGAGATTGGGTCTTATCTGTCACATTTTTGTTTAAGTGTATTTAGTATTCATTTAATATTTAATAGTAACTGGCCCAAGAGTAGGCACTCAATAAATGTTTGCTAAATGAATTCAGCCAAAATGATTACTGGATTAACTGTGTGGCCACAAGTACTTAATACATAGGCTCTCTACCTACTACTGAAGACAGTTCCATGAAAAGAACCAAGATGAATGCTTCTGAGCATTTCTGGAACTTATGGTTCATTAATGTAATGTTGGAGACACAAATATAAAACGTGAAATTTTACGTGGTTTTCTTCATCTTTAGCATGATAAGGTTTTACAAATAGCTATAGCTTAAAGTCAAGAAAATAAGCATGCATACCATATTACATACCTTTTAATTTAATTGCCAAATCGATATAGGACTGCAGAAATGCCATGGATACTGCTTGCCCTACATTAAAATAAAAAATTCAATAGATACTGCAATACGCGTATCTCCAAAGCATCCGCACCTATACATTTACAAACATACTGATTTATAGGGTTTCCCAAAATTGTTAATCTTTCATAAGAAATATTCTAATATACAGTACCCAATAGTATGCAATCATTTAAGAGGATTCTAAACGCAACTAATTTTCTGCACTCATAGTGCAAGGAAAATAGTTGAAGGGCTTTTTCTTGAAGTTAAAAGGAGTATATGTCTTACAGATCCATAAGACTGTTAATATATTAAAAACATCAGCATGAATTAGTAATTTTTCTAAATTAGTAAATATTTCAAAATGTGCAGTCTAGTTGAGACATATGAACACTGTGTCATTCTACAACATGCAATATACAGAATGTAAAAATAAAATCCACCCACTTTGAATCCTCTAATACATAATAATCCCTGACTCTCAAGACTCATACTCACAACCAGCATAGAAAAGCACTATACTATCAGAAGCCACTACTGTCATGTTAAAAGTCTCTTCTGTCAGTTCCACCGTGAGTTCCAAAGGCAACCGTCTCTTCCTATCTCTGTAAACAGTTTCTGCCACTTCATCATCTTGAATATCTAAAATGTTCAAAAATAAATTAATGTATATTTAAATGCATAACTTATATAAATACAAATTCTACTGTATGACAAGCACTGTGATGGACAGTAGGGTAAACAGTAAACAAAACAGACTTAGTCCCCGACCACGTGGAGCTCCTATTTACAGAAAAGTCAGACAATAAACTCATCACTGAATAAACACATAGTTATAAATTGTGTCAGTTTAAGGAAAGAAAATGGTACCTGAGAGATTGTAATAGGGAGATTCAGATTCGGAGAGCCAAAGAATTCCAGCTAGAGAATCCAAACTTTTTAGAAAAATGTCTTAGGCAAAAGGAAAAATATATATGAAGGTTCTAAGCCATAAAAGAGCCCAATACAGGGCTTGATCTCATGACCCTGAGATCATGACCTGTGCCAAAATCAAGAATTGGACACTTGATGAACTAAGCCACCCAGGTGCCCCAATTATGCTCATTTTTTATGTTTATTTTTTCAATTTTTTAATTTAATTTCCATTTAATTAACATATATTCTATTATTAGTTTCTGAAGTTGAATTCAGTGAGTCATCGGTTGCATACAAAAACCAAGTGCTCATTAAGTTCATTTTAAAAGGAGAATCCTTATATTTCTGAAATATACAGGGAAATCTTTTTGGATGAAACTCTATATTTGGGATTTGCAACAAAATAATAAGGGGTGGGCAGTGACTGGAACAGGATAGCCATGCGTTGATGGTGGTTGGGTGGGGCCAGGTAATAGATACCAGGAGATTTGTTCTATTATTCTGTCTACTTTATGCTAAGTTTATAATTCTTTATAATAACACATTACAAAGAAAGGAATGGAGGAAGACAATTTACAAATGAGAGTATTATTTTCATATGATTTCTAATACTATAAAATAAAAATACTAGATCTGAATTACAGTGCATCTCCGCAGGTTTCAGCCATGTGACTCTAGTCAGTCACATAACTCTCCCTTAGTGTTCAAATCTGAAACATAAGAGTTATACTACACTGGGGCGCCTGGGTGGCTCAGTGGGTTAAAGCCTCTGCCTTCGGCTCAGGTCATGATCCCGGGGTCCTGGGATGGAGCCCTGCATTGGGCTCTCTGCTCTGCAGGGAGCCTGCTTCCTCCTCTTTCTCTGCCTGCCTCTCTACTTAGTTGTGATTTCTCTATGTCAAATAAATAGAATATTTAAAAAAAAAAAAAAGTTATACTACACTAACTTAAAGGAACTTTAAAACACCACATTCCATGACACTAACAAGTTACAACTTCAATACCAAAATTAATAAAGGCCTATTTTCCTATTTACTATATTATTCCTTCTTACTCACATATTATCATTTCCTTCCAGTTCTTTCTTATTTTATTTTTTTTAAAGATTTTATTCATTTATTTGACAGATTACAAGTAGGCAGAGAGGCAGGCAGAGAGAGAGGAGAAAGCAGGCTCCTCGCTGAGCAGAGAGCCTGATGCGGGGCTCGATCCCAGGACCCTGAGATTATGACCTGAGCCAAAGGCAGAGGCTTTAACCCACTGAGCCACCCAGGCGCCCCCTTTCTTATTTTCTAATCCATTCTTGTCCTCTTCTTCCAACATTTCCCTGCTAAACCACAGATTCTTCATCTACAAAATGAAGGGGACATCAGCCAACTCAATCAAAGTAAATAACATGTAGGAGAACAGCCTTGAAACTATAGAATACTTCAAAAACATAAAGGAATGAAATGGGTTAAGAAAGAAGTTTTAAAGGTTACTGAAATTTACTCCCAAATTGTCAATAATCAGATTTACAATTACAAATCCAATAATATTTACTGGAATTTCATAATCCTAATAGGAAAAAGAAAAGTAAAATACCAAGTTGTGGCTCCTGAGTCATTTTTTTTAAACATGGAAGAGACCAGGAGGGCTGAAAGAACTGATTTAGAAGATAAAGGCACAGATGTGGAAAGCTAGAAGCCTGGCATGTAACAATGAAATGTATCACACTCAACAAAATATAGCATCGTTACCTTTTCTACCAAATCAACTTGATAAGATATTATTCAAAATAGGTTTCTCCAGGTTTTTTCATAGTCTTGACTGTCAAAACATTCTATGAGAAAGTTCAGTGAAATTTCACTGATCTTATGGGTGCCAAGCACCAATGGGGGGTGGAGGGAGAAGGAGCATCACAAAACTTATTACCCATATCTGGACTTTCCATGTCCTCATCTTCATCTTCTTGTATTTCTTCAATGTGCATATTACTTTCCACACGGGATATTATTAAATCAACATCATGTAAGACCAAAAATTCTACTGGCACTCCCTAGAAATACATTCATTTTTAAAATCATGACTAAAAATACACCAAAGCATTTTAATAAAAATGTTTTACTTGTTTGATACTAAAATGAAATTAAATCGTTAGAACTTCAGTTTTAAAAATAAATAAAACAAAAAAGGAAATTCCATAATCATTACGAAAAGTATCCTAAGCATATTTTATCTAAAGATAATGAATACTAATAAAAAAAAAGGCAAAAAACAACTAGAAGTCTCACTTGCCTGTCATAATTATATTATACTGAAGTCTGCAACATTTCATACAGCATGTCCCAACTCAATATAAAAGGAATACACACACACAGACACACACACACAACTTAATCATAAACAGAACCAATCAAAATTATTTAGATATTCCACAGATATATTCAAAATAGTATCTCATTTTGAATAATGATTCTGCTAAAATTTAGCTATAAACATTTAAAACTACAATTTGCCCCAGGTATTTTAAGAATACCAAATCTAACCCACTGAGATTATTCCATTGTAATCTCTTTCACTAATACCCAACTATCACATCTTAAAAACATGAAATTTTAAGCCACTAGATTATTTTAATAAATCATTCTTGACTATAACCGTGCATGAGAATAAAGCTATAAAATAACTCTAAGTGTGTTTGTTCTTTGATATCACATATTCATCTTTTTAATATTACAAAGTGAGCAACTTGTTACTTCTGTGGAAATAATAATGGGGTTAAAATATATAATGATTAAAGTCAAAATAAACTTTTTTATTCAAATACAATATCCACAAAAGAAGAACACAAATTGTAAGTATATAGTTTGATGAATTTTTACAGAGCTGATACACTTATATAACCACCACACAGGTTAAGATACAGAACATTACCAGCACACCCAGAGGCCATCTCCTTGCCTCTCTCTGTCATCACTATCCCCCAAAGGTAATCACTATTCTGACTTTCATCACCATCTATAAATTTTGCCAGTTTGGAATTTATATAATAGAATTATATACAGCTTATAATCTTTCTGTGACCATTTCTTTTGCTCAACACTATTTGTGAGGTATATCCATGTTACATTCAAAAGCAGTTTATTCTTTTCCAATGATGAATTCATTATATGAATATACTAGTATGTACCATATGCATATATGTGTTTATCCACTCTATTGCTTAAGGACGTGTGTTATTTCCAGCTTTGGACCATTATAAATACTAACTGCTAGGAACATTACTATAGCTGTCTTTTGGTGCACATGTATACACATTTCTGCTGGGCAATGCTTAGGAATGAAACAGGTGGTTCACATGATATATATGTAGCCTCAGCTTTAGGAAGCACTGCCAGATATTTTTCCAATTTTCATTATACTAATTTTCACTCCTACCAAAAGTTCTTGTAACTCTACCTTCTTACAAACACTTGCTATTGTTACTTCTTAAATTTTTAGCCACTCTGGGGGGTGACTACTGGTATCTCTAGTGGTTTTGTTTGCATTTCTATGTACAGTTTATCTGCTAATTGGATAAGGGAAATGCATCTTATGATGGAGAGAATTAACTGTCTCTACCTTAATTCAGTAATCAAAGGTGGCATCATTATGTGAGAAAACCAGACATCCTCCACGTTAGGATAAGATAAAATACAAATGAACCAGAAGTGAGAAGCATTCTTACCCAGAATGTTTAATGGAGCTAGGCAATCTGACTTCCAGTTTTTAGAACACATAAGGGAACAAAGGAGCAAGGCAGACAAAAGCAAAAGGAGAAAGACAAATCCAGAATATGGAAACCCTGGCCCATTTATCTAAAAGGCACTATCATGGGGGAAAAGAGGACATTGAGACATTTAAGAAACACACCAAATGCAATTCATAAGCCTTAACTAAATCACAAAAAAATCTACAGAAAATAATTTTAAGACGAGAAAATTTGAGTATGAACTGGCTATGAGATTACACTATAACAAGTTACTGTTAGTCTTGTTAAGTGTGATAATAAGATTGTGGTTATATATAGAGGAACAACAATAATTTTTAGAGTTTCATGCTAGATATTTACGGGTAAATGTCATTATATCTAATATTTTTTGGAATGTTTCAGAAAAAAGTGACAAGTGAAGCAAATAGGATAAAATATTAATTGCTGAATCTAGGTAGTAAGTATATGGTTGTTCATTATTTTTCTACTTTTCAGTTTGTTTGATTTTATTAAAAAAAAAAAGCTCTGAAGAAAGGAATTAAAAAATGGCTTTTAAAAACTCAGGTACTAAGAAATATCCTAGGCATTAACACTATCCCTCATAATACCATGCTGAAACACAAACAACTCTTCTTCTCAGGGCTTCTGCACGTGTGTCCTCTCGGCCTAGAAGACTCTTTCCCCACATATCCACAGGCATATTCCTTTGCTTTATTGTTACTAATCAGTGAGGTCTTCCAAGACTACTCTCTCACCTTACCTTGATTTTTTTTTCCATTGTCTTTAACACCATCTGAAATTCTAGCTATACTGGTTTTGTATTTGTCTCCTGCCACTAGAATATTAGCTCCATGAGGGCAAAAACTTGCTTTTGTTCACTGCTATATCCTCAGCCTAGGACTGTGCCTGAAACAAAGCAGGTACACAATAAATACTTAGGGAAAGGATAAATGGATGAGTATTAGTATTTATTGAGCACTTACAAATGTATTGGATCCCGTGCTAATTTAGCACTTTCCATTATTTCTTTTAATATACTGACCCAACAACTCATTAAAGTATTATTATTAACCCTCCTTTACAATGAAAAAAGAGAGAGAGAGAGAGAGACATATAGAAATCAAGTAATTTGCCCAGAGTTACAAAGTGGGATTTGAACTAGTCAGTAAGATTCTATAGCATAAATTCTTAATACTATATTGCTAATTAGTGCCCTAGGAAAAAATTTCTGAAGAACTGTTCTGTTTAGTATTGTTCTGAAGAACAATACTAAAAGATATATTTTAAACTCACTATACAAGACTTATAATACAGTAATATAAGCATACAATACTATCTATGCAACCAGTTCTACACTTTAAGGATCCTCAAACCCTTTGCTTGGAAAGGAGAGAGAAAGAATGATTATACAAACCCAGAATGAACATTATTGCCCTGATGAGAAGGTTAAAAAAAATTACATTGAATTCAATAAAGAGATTCATAGAAAAGACTCTTCTCTCCTTTACAGAAAATATCTTCACAGAGACAGCTATCTTATTACCTATCTTACCGCATGTTATACATTACTATATTACTATATTTTAGCGATTACTATATTTTACTATATTTTAATAATTTAAGACATCAAAACTCAGAAACCATCATGAATTTTAATTTTTCCAAAAAACCTATTTCCTAATAATAAATATTATTACTTCTTATTTAAGGATCATGATCTATCAGCAAAAAAACAGCTTCAGAAATATTCTTTCCATGACCTAGCCAAAAAGCAGAGCATACTCGCCCCATACTACATTTGAATAATACTACGGTTTTCAAAGTATTTTCCTATTTTGTCTTATAAATTTCTTGTAAGTTATAAGGGAAGGTTTTACGAATATTTTACAAACGAGAAAACTGAGCTTGGCGAAGTTAATTCATTAACCCGGTCCCAGAACCAAAGGAACAGAGTCCAGTTTTCTAACCATTGACCTGGTATTCATGCCATAGCCCTAGGCAAGAGAATTTAAGTTTAAATTATCAGGCAGTGCAGGGGCCACTGGCCTGCTGGCTCAGTTGGTAGAGCACCTAATTCTTGATCTTGGGATCATTAGTTTGAGCCCCATGTTGGGTATAGAGATCACTTAGGTAAATTAAAAAAAGTATTTTTAAGCTGGCAGTTCAAAAACACACCCATCACTTACATATTTATATAATATTTTGAAATGTGCAGAATTAAAGAGTTCTTAATAATTAAGAAAAATTTTAAGAAAAATATAAGAAAAAGGAACATTAAGAGAAATTTACAAAGGCAAATAAACGGGAAATAAGCCTTTAAAAAATGTTCAGCTTCAGCATGGAGGTTCCTCAAAATGTTGAAAATAGAACTACCCTATGACCCAGCAATTGCACTACTGGGTATTTACCCTAAAGATACAAACATAGTGATTCGAAGGGGCACATGTACCCGAATGTTTATAGCAGCAATGTCTACAATAGCCAAACTATGGAAAGAACCTAGATGTCCATCAACAGATGAATGGATAAAGAAGATGTGGTTTATATACACAATGGAATACTATGCAGCCATCAAAAGAAATGAAATCTTGCCATTTGCGACGACATGGATAGAACTAGAGGGTATCATGCTTAGTGAAATCAGTCAATCGGAGAAAGACAACTATCATATGATCTCCCTGATATGAGGATGTGGAGATGCAACATGGGGGGTTAGGGGGATAGGAGAAGAATAAATGAAACAAGATGGGATTGGGAGGGAGACAAACCATAAATGACTCTTAATCTCACAAAACAAACTGGGGGTTGCTGGGGGGAGGTGGGGTTGGGAGAGGGGGAGGGGTTATGGACATTGGGGAGGGTATGTGCTATTGTGAGTGCTGTGAAGTGTGTAAACCTGGTGATTCACAGACCTGTACCCCTGGGGATAAAAATACATTATATGTTTATTAAAAAAAAAAAAAAAAGGATGAACACCCAACTTTTGTAGCAACATGGACAGGACTGGAAGTGATTATGCTGAGTGAAATAAGTAAAGCAGAGAGAGTCAAGTATCATATGGTTTCACTTATTTGTGGAGCATAACAAATGACATGGAGGACATTGGGAGATGGAGAGGAGAAGGAAGTTGAGAGAAATTGGAAGGGGAGGCGAAACATAAGAGACTATGGACTCTGAAAAACAACCTGAGGGTTTTGAAGGGGTGGGGGTAGGAGGTTGGGGGAACCAGGTGGTGGGTAATAGGGAGGGCACGTATTGCATGGAGCATGGTGTTGTGCAAAAACAATGAATACTGTTACGCTGAAAAAATAAACAAATAAAGAAAACAAAATACCATAAAAAAAAAATGTTCAGGTCACTAGTAATCAAAAATATGCAAATTAAAACAGGAACTTTGTGGATAGAGAAGATTTTTTTTTTTTAACATGGTGATGCTCAGTAGTGCAAGATGTATGAGCAACAAGGAATTCCAAATCTTGCTGGTTTCTGGAGGGCAATTTGACGATGTATTCTAACAGCCTTAAAAAATCCCATTTCCTTTGACAAACTTCACCTCCAGAAATTTAGCCAAAGGAAAGAACCAGTGATATTCAAAACAGTGTACAGAGGCAGGCATCATAGCACAATAGCAAGTAATTAGATATAATTTTATGTGACAAGTAGGATAATATAGCATGATCCTAATTATATATATATATATATATATGAACATGAGAAAAGAGACAGACTAACAAATGGAAAAAAAAAAAAGAACACCAAAATGTTAACAGCAATAATCTTTGAATAGTGGCAATTTATAGAATTTGTTTTCTATAATAAGCTTATATTATTTTATGACCACACATTTGAACCTTCTTTAAATAAGCAGACATTGTAGAGCAATACATAAAATAACTAACCTCTTCTGCTCTTCTGAAGACCACATTAGCACGCTGAGGAATGTCCACTTCCAAAGAGTCCCTTTTTCAAAATGGAAATAAATGTTTTATATGGCTGATCTGAAGAACAGTCATCCAGGATGTCAACATAAAAGAAACTATAAGTTCTTACACTAAAAACAATTTATGAAAAAGATTACAATTTACTGAGTCTGAGATATTTTAGATATAAATAGAGACTAGATGTTCCAGTCTCCATCTCCATCTTCATTTAGTGAAGTTTAAAGGTTTAAATTTTAATCAAGCTAATAATTAATGTACAGACTTTAGCTCAGCAACTGGTTCTAACTATATTAAAATTTACTAGAGATCTAAGTTTATTTACAAGTGAATATATTACCATATGTTAAAAGAGAAAAATTCTAGTGTTTTGCTAAATACAGTGAACACTTAATGTTTAAGATACCTTAACAAGAGTAGAACTCCTGCTTTCCCCAGAAGGCGCCAAGCAACCCATTCTGCAGTCCTTCTATCAGCTTCATATGTCACTTGCTGACTAACAATAAAAACCAGTGGTAATCCTAGTTGAAGATGAACAGTTGAAACCTGTTGAGGGTCTTCAGCAACTTCGGTCTTCATTTTAAAAAAAAAGAAATGTCTTCACTGTGTGAAAACAGGGTTCCAACATTTGTATTTAAACTCTAATTCTTATTAATAAAGCCATGCGTTAAAAAAACAAACACAAGCCTATGAAATAAATCCAATAGTGACAGAAATGACCTCATTATTTCCTAAGGTTAATCCTCCTGATGTACCTATATACTTTAAGCATTATAAAACTAACATATTTACAAGGAGTTAAACATGAAATCACAACCACAAGGAATAAGAGCATTATAAAGAAATTTTTAAAATAACAATAAATAAAATAGTGTAGTATTGATAAAGAGATATTTCAAGGGAAATGGAATGAGGAAAAAATTCTTTCATATAAAAATTTAACATGTAATGACGCATTACAAAACAAGAGGAACATCTGAGTTAGGACAGCAGCTTGAATACATACATCTAAATTTTTTTTTTTTAAAGATTTTATTCATTCATTCGATAGAGAGAGAGATCACAAGTAGGCAGAGAGGCAGGCAGAGAGAGAGGAGGAAGCAGGCTCCCCGCAGAGCAGAGAGCCCGATGCGGGGCTCGATCCCAGGACCCCGAGACCATGACCCGAGCCGAAGGCAGCGGCCCAATCCACCGAGCCACCCAGGCGCCCCCTACATACATCTAAATTTACTCCCTCCAGTAATCCCAGGAAAACTATAGCAGGAAGATCTTCTTTTCTTTTCTTTTCTTTTTTTTTTAAATTTATTTGACAGACAGAGATCAAAAGTAGGCAGAGAGACAGGCAGAGAGAGAGAGGAAGCAAGCTCCCCACTGAGCAGAGAGCCTGATGCGGGGCTCAATCCCAGGACTCTGGGATCATGACCCGAGCTGAAGGCAGAGGCTTAACCCACTGAGCCACTCAGGTGCCCCAGGAAGATCTTCTTTAAAGGAGATAAACATACTTATGTGAAGAAAGGAAAAGAGAAATGGCAAACATTTTTTGGAAGCTGGAGAACAGAATAATAACTGACTTAGGAGAATCTAACAAAGCAAAACAATAAGCCAGGAGAGAGAAAGCTAAGAAACAGACAGCATCCCTAAAATTGCTCAGGGTTTGTCAGTGCCTGGTATCTCTGGAACCAGGAGAGAAATACTGGAGGGCAGTGGCAGGAAGGCTCTGAAATAAGGAGGAATACACGTAAAAGCTTTGGAGGAGTTAGATACTGAGATTCCCCTCCCGATTCCATTGAGTTTAGGCAACTATTCCTCCCTCACACCAGAAGAAATCTGGGGGTGACTTCAGAAAATCTCAGAGTGTGAATACCATGCCAAAAGTGGGGGGATTAAGTAACCAAATGCTAAGATGCCCCTACCTCCCTACCCACTCATTTCCCAGAATAAAAGCGGCCAGACTTCTGTCCTCTGGGCAGAAAATGGGAAGATCCTTTTCTGAGAATCATTAAGCCCAAGAAAAAGCCTGAAGATACTGACATTAGGGTTCTCCAAAAGGCAGCCCAGGTCCAATCACCCTATAGAGTTCAGAATTAACAAGTCTCATGTACATTACCAGAACTTCCAATCAGCTTTTAAGGTTCATATTCTAAATCACAAACAGATATCCAAGGAGTAACATGCATCTGAGGGAAGCCTCTAACATAAAAGATAGAACCCAGAACAAAGAGAAAAGCAGATAACATGGAGACAACACAGACTATTCAGGAAGCAGATTCAGAAAACCACCCCTGATAATCTCCAGGTGTTGGGAAGATACTGCATCCATAAAGAAATAAAAATTAAAATTGAAAAAATCTGCCAGAAAGTATACACAGCAAAAGATGGAAAATGGGAGAAAATGTAATAAAGGTGAAGACTCCAACTAGGAGTCCCAGAAAGAGAGAAGGGAGAAAAAAGAAGGGAAGAAATCATCACTGAAATAAACACAAAAGTTTCCCATGACTGAAGGAACATAAATTGCCAGACTGAAAGAGCCTACTGAATAACCAAATAGTGGATAAAAGTGGATACACAGGAAGATCCCTTCTTGCAGGGCGCCTGGGTGGCTCAGTGGGTTAAGCCACTGCCTTCGGCTCAGGTCATGATCTCGGGGTCCTGGGATCGAGTCCCGCATCGGGCTCTCTGCTTGGCAGGGAGCCTGCTTCTCTCCCTCTCTGCCTACTTGTGATCTCTCTATGTCAAATAAATAAATAAAATCTTAAAAAAAAAAAAAAAAGATCCCTTCTTGCAAGCTTTGCAATTATTGAGGATTTTTTTTTTAATCCTAAAAGTTTCTAGAGAAAAATTGATATTTATCCATGATAGGTCAAATTCCAAAATGGTCCCTGAGATTCCTGGTGCACCAGTCTTGCATAATCCCAATCCCTAGGATAGCCATTCCCTTGATTAGGTTCCACTATAGAAACTGTCATGGCACAATGCAATGGGATTGTCCTGCTGGCTCTGAAGGAAGAAGCTGCAATTTTTTGAGAAGGCCCTGTGGCTAGGACCTGAGAACAGCCTGTAGAAGCTAAGAGCAACACCAGCCAATGAGCAGCAAGAAAGTAGGGACCTCGTCCTACAACCACATTGAACTGAATTATACCAAAGCCTGAATAGGTAGAACAACCTGAAGGAATAGTTGGAGAACAATCAGTAATTCAATATTAAAAACTGAAAACGAGGAATAAGCGGTAAGGGTGGAGATCTGGCAAGGAGCCAAATCATTAAAAACCATTACCTCTTCCTAAGAAAGTGTGGCTTTCTTCTGTAAATGAATTGGAACCATTTAGAAATTGTACAAAATATTTTAACACGTGTGTTTAAAAATATTACTCTACCAGCAATGGCAAGTATGAACTACAAGGAGTGGCAGGGGGCGGGGGGGGAAGGGAGGTATAGAGACCAGTTCAGTTACTATTACTAAAATAGAATACGAGAGATGGTGAAAACCTCAATTAAGGCATTGGCTGTTAGAATGAAGAATTCAAAAGATATTTAAGATGTAAAATTAGATGCAGGGAGATGCAGGAATTGAGAATGATTTCCCAGGTTTCTGCTATGAATGACTGGATAGTAAATTAAGGGATAATGGAGAAAGAACAGATGGTGGACAAGGACAACACATAGATGTTGGGCATACTAAGCTTAAGGAGAGATACATCTAATTAGTAGTTAATTATATGGATCAGGAAATCCAAAGAAAAATTTAACCTGAAAGTTCAGATTGGAGACTCAGTATAGCTAATGCAATAGAAACAGATAAGATCACCTAAAGGGTGTTTTCTGACCATCTATCACTGTGTGTGTGTAGCAAAGTACTCCAAAACCTAATGGTTTAAAATAACAAGAATCGCTTATTTTGATTGTGTATCTGCAAGCTCATCTCTGATTCACATAGCATTAGCAGGGCCTTTGGACAGGAGGCAAAAGGTCTGCTTTAGAGATGGCTCATTCAGGATGCCTGGGTGGCTCAGTAGGTTAAGGATCTGCCTTTGGCTCAAGTCATGATCCCATGATCCTGAAATCGAGTACTGCATCGGGCTCCTTGCTCCACAGGCAGCCTGCTTCTCTCTCTCTACCCCTCCCCACTGCTCGTGCTCTCTCTCTGACAAATAAGTAAAATCTTTAAAAAATAAAGTGGACAGAGAGGCAAGATGGCAGAGGAGTAGCAGACTGAAATGACATCAGGTCCCAGGAGTTCAGCTAGATAGTTATAAAACCATTCTGAACACCTACAAACTCAACAAGAGATGGAAGAGAAGAAGAGCAGCAATTCTAGGAACAGAAAATCGACAACTTTCCAAAAGGTAGGACATGCATCGAAGTGAATCCGAAGCAACGGGAAGATAGACCACAGGGGGAGGGGCCAGCTCCCAGCAAGCAGTGGAGCAGCGGAGCACAAAATCAGAACTTTTAGAAGTCTGCTCCACTATGGGACATCGCTCCAGAGGAAAAGCAGAGTGGAGCGCTCGTGGGGACAGTGTGGTCTCAGGTCTCAGGTCCTGCAGGGTCACAGAAAGATCAGGGGTGTCTGCGTATAACAGAGCTCACAGAGCAGGGAAGCTAACTACAGAGACAGAGCCGAGGAGTGAGCTCTCAGCTCAGGGTTACCTTAAACCGTGATCCCCAGCACAGTCGAGGCACTGCTCTTTGAACAGGGACTCCACAAGTGGCAAATCCAGAGAGACCCCCTCCATCCTCCCCCAGGAGGAGTGGCACAGGAACATGTGGCAGGAATCTGCTGAGTTTGGAGACTCCAAATTGGAGCTATGCGCCAGGGATAAAAATGCTCAGTCACAGGCCAGGTGAGCACAGAGCGAAGCTGGAGACCAGGAAGACAGGAGTAACTGACTGCTTTTCTCTGAGGGCGCACTGAGGAGTGGGGCCCCGAGCTCTCGGCTCCTCTGGGCCAGAAATTGGGAGGCCACCATTTTCATACCCAAGCTGTATGGAAGGCGTTCAGGGGAAAAAAGCTCCCAAGAGTGAACCGGAGCAGATTACATAGCCTGGCCCCTGGCAAGGGAGGTGCAATTCCACCTCAGGCAAAGACATTTGAGAATCATTACAAAAGGATCCACCCCCAGAAGATCAGCAAGAACCTCCAGCCAAGACCAAGCTGACTAATCAAGGAGAACTGCGGAACTCCAGAGCTAGGGGAAAGCAATGCATAGGATTCATGGTTTTTTCCCCATAATCCTTTAGTCTTGCAAAGTTAAATTGTTTTGTTTTGTTTTGTTTTGTTTTGTTTTTTAGAGATTTTATTTATTTATTTGACAGAGAGAGAGATCACAAGTAGGCAGAGAGGCAGGCAGAGAGAGAGGAGGAAGCAGGCTCCCTGCGGAGAAGAGAGCCCGATGCGGGGCTCGATCCCAGGACCCTGAGATCATGACCTGAGCCGAAGGCAGCGGCTTAATCCACTGAGCCACCCAGGCGCCCCAAAGTTAAATTGTTTTTAATCTTACTTTTTTGCTTATTCTATTGTTTTAACTCTTCCTCTTTCCTCTTGTAACATTTTTTAACTAGTTTATCTTAACAATAACTTTCTTTTAAAAAAAATCTTTTTAAACCTTCATTATTACAGTCATATTTTATCCCTTCATTGTATTTGACTTTATTTTTTGTATACATATAGGTTTCTTTTTTTAAATTTTGGGATATAATTTCTTCTAAGAGATCAAATTACCCTAATTCTAGCACATGGCTTTATTCTAGTCTCCAGCCTGAGCACATTCTTTTTTTTTTTCTTTTTCCAACCAACTTATCAATTCCTTTATTAGAGTTTTTTTAAAATTTTCATCTTTACAGTCATATTCCACCCCTTCATTGTGTTTACCCTTATTTTTGTATATATACGTAAGTTTTTCTTTCTTTAAAATTTTGGGAGGGAGTTTCTTCTAAGAGACCAAAATACACCCAAAATCAAGTGGGTGGCTCTGTTCTATTCACCAGTGTAATATATATATATATATATATATATATATATATATATATATATATATATATATTTTTTTTTTTTTTTTTTTTTTTTTTTTCCCCATTTCTATTTCTTTTCTCCCCCTTACTTCTCCTCCTGGTTTTGGGTCTCTTCTGATTTGGTTAGCATACATTTTTCTGGGGTCTTTGCCACCCTTTTAGTATTTTATTCTCCCGTTCATATATTCTTATCTGGATAAAATGACAAGGTGGAAAAACTCACCACAAAAAAAGAACAAGGGGCAGTACTGAAGGCTAGGGACCTAATCAATACAGACATTAGTAATATGTCACAACTAGAGTCCAGAATGACGATTCTCAAAGTGCTAGCTGGACTTGAAAAAGGCATGGAAGATATTAGAGAAAACCTTCCAGGAGAAATAAAATCCCCTTCTGGAGAAATAAAAGAACTAAAATCTAACCAAGTTGAAATTTTAAAAAGCTATTAATGATATGCAATTAAAATTGGAGGCTCTTACTGCCAGGAAAAATGAGGCAGAAGAGAGAACTAGTGATATAGAAGATCAAATAACAGAGAATAAAGAAGCTGAGCGAAAGAGAGACAAACAACTACTGGACCACAAGGGGAGAATTCGAGAGAGAAGTGGTACCATAAGAGGAAACAATATTAGAATAATTGGGATTCCGGAAGAAGAAGAAAGAGAGGGGGCAGAAGGTATATTGGAGCAAATTATAGTACAGAATTTCCCTAATGCGGCAAAGAGAACAAGCATCAAAATCCAGGAGGCACAGAGAATCCCCCTCAAAATTAATAAAAATAGGTCCACACCCCATCATCTAATAGTAAAACTTACAAGTCTTGGTGACAAAGAGAAAATCCTGAAAGCAGCTCGGGACAAGAAGTCCATAACATACAATGGTAGAAATATTAGATTGGCAGCAGACTTAGTCACAGAGACCTGGCAGGACAGAAAGAACTGACATGATATATTCAGAGCACTAAATGAGAAAAATATGCAGCCAAGAATAGTATATCCAGCTAGGCTATCATTGAAAATAGAAGGAAAGATAAAAAGCTTCCAGGACAAACAAAAACTGAAAGAATTTGCAAACACGAAACCAGCCCTACAGGAAATATTGAAAGGGGTCCTCTACACAAAGAGAGAACCTAAAAGTAACATAGACCAGAAAGGAACAGAGACAATATACAGTAACAGTCACCTTAAAGGCAATACAATGGCACTAAATTCCTATCTTTCACAATAGTTACCCTGAACGTAAATGGGCTAAATGCCCCAATCAAAAGACACAGGGTATCAGAATGGATAAAAAACAAAACCCATCAGTATGCTGTCTACAAGAAACTCATTTTAGACCCAAAGACACCTCCAGATTTAAAGTGAGGAGGCAGAAAACAATTTACCATGCTAATAGACATCAAAAGAAAGCTAGGGTGGCAATCCTTGTATCAGATAAATTAGATTTTAAGCCAAAGACTATAATAAGAGATGAGGAAAGACACTATATCATACTTAAAGGGTCTGTCCAACAAGACGATCTAACAATTTTAAATATCTATGCCGTTAACATGGGACCAACCAACCATATAAACCAAATAGTAACAAAATTGAAGAAACACATCGACAATAATACAATAATAGTAGGGGATTTTAACACACACCCCCCTCACTGAAATGGACAGATCATCTAAGCAAAAGATCAACAAGGAAATAAAGGCCTTAAATGACACACTGGACCAGATGGACATCACAGATGTATTCAGAACATTCCATCCCAAAGCAACAGAATACACATTCTTCTCTAGTGCACATGGAACATTCTCCAGAATAGATCACATCCTGGTCACAAATCAGGTCTCAACCAGCACCAAAAGATTGGGATCATACCTGCATATTTTCAGACCACAATGCTCTGAAGCTAGAACTCAATCACAAGAGGAAAGTTGGAAAGAACTGAAATACATGGAGGCTAAAGAGCATCCTACTAAAGAATGAATGGGTCAACCAAGAAATTAAAGAATGTAGTGATCCGAAGGGAAACGTGCACCCGAATATTTATAGCAGCAATGTCCACAATAGCCAAACTATGGAAAGAACCTAGATGTCCATCAACAGATGAATGGATAAAGAAGATGTGGTACATATATACAATGGAATACTATGTAGCCATCAAAAGAAATGAAATCTTGCCATTTGCAATGATGTGGATGGAACTAGAGGGTATCATGCTGAGCGAAATAAGTCAATCAAAGAAAGACAATTATCATATGATCTCCCTGATATGAGGAAGTTGAGAGGCAGAGTGGGGGGCTTGGAGGGTATGGAAGGAAAAAATGAAACAAGATGGGATAGGGAGGGAAACAAACCATAGAGTCTTAATCTCACAAAACAAACTGAGGGTTGCTGGGGGAGGGTGGAGAGGGTGGTTGAGTTATGGACATTGAGGAGGGTATGTGCTATGGTGAATGCTGTGATGTGTGTAAGCCTGACAATTCACAGACCTATACCCCTGGGGCAAATAATACATTATATGTTAATAAAAATAATTTTTTAAAAAAACGTTCATAAAAGAGGTCTTTCCTTAACCATGATGTGGTCTTTGTGATCTTGGAGTGGTCACAGTTCATTAAAACTACAACAGAATATTTCCACTTACACATGGTTATATTTGGATTTCAATTTCCAGGCATTAAAATGTCATCTCACGAACAGTGTATCTTCTATTCTACATTTAATAAGTAAATACTCCTAAATCCCCCTCAATGAATGAAATAGGTCTAAGGAAAGGGGAAAAGATAGCGTTCATCTAAGTAAAATGCATAATTCCAATAAATTTTACATATGAATGACCTAATGTATTAAAATAAGAAACATACAGGACTCCTGGGTCAGTCTGTTGGTTGAGCCACCAGCTCTTGGTTTCAGCTCAGATCGTGATCTCAGGGTTATGGCATCAAGTCTAGCATTGGGCTCCATGCCTAGCATTGGGCTCCATGCCCCGCATGGAGTCGGGTGGGATTCTCCCTCTCCCTCTGTCTCTGTCCCTCCCCCTGCTCTCTCTCTCTCAACACAAATAAATAAAATCTTAAAAAATAATAATAAAATAAAATATGAAACATACCAGAAGAGGAGCTTCCATTGTCTTAATAAATCGATGTATATTCAATGTAGTCAGTGGTGGTTCCATCAGTGTTCTTCTACATTGCTCAGTCAAATCCAAGACTTGTTTACAATGAAAAAAGTAGAGATGTGCATTTTCAATATCCTCAGTGCTACAAATAAAAAATTAGGGACAGATTCACTTGAAGAAGTTCAATGTGCTATGTTTCTACCATTCAGAAAGACATAGTTCAAATATCTTTAAGTCTCATGTGTTTTAGTTACTGTTTTAGTAAAAATCTAAAACAGTAAAACAAAATAAAATGGACCTAAGCAAAAAAAGAAGATACAGTTTTAGAGTTAAATTAGCAATTTTTTCCCTAAACTTCTAAATTAGGTTATAGACAGGTCCACACAATTTTTTTTTAAATAAAAGACTATCACCTTGAGGACAAGGAGATTATCTTCGAATATAGTTGCTTTTCTAGAGCTATGCTAAATAAAGCCTTGTAACACAAATTTTCTAGGTTTAATTTAAACTCAAATCTGTTTTGAATAAACTTCAGCCAAAACATGCCTTAAGATAGAAACCATGTGACAGTTTGTGGGAGTTTGTGAGTTTGTATCTGAAATATTACAAAACTCAGCAAATATGGCTTATAATTTGAGTTCTGGCATCCCTTCAATAAGAGAATTCAAAGATAAACTTATAGTGGGTAAGTAAAGTTTGCCAAAATTAAAATAGCATTTTAAAAATCTCCATATGGCATTAGCAGGGTTTGGCAAAATACTGCAAATTTTTATTTTTAAAATGTTATTTTAATTCTTGATACATGTTCAAACTGAGATCTAAGTTCACTGATTTCAAATTTAATTACAAACTAATTTCTAATAGAGTCAATGGTTAAAGAAACAATCAGTCAAGGATTATAAAGCCTATTCTGTGTTAGGCCCTATACCAAATACAAAAGACTAAGATGAATAAGATGATTCAAATCCTTGAGAGGCTTAGAATAAAGGAGATACAGTTTTTTCTAATGTAGTTTGTAAGTGCTACAATATGCAAAGTACTATGAGAAACAAATATTTCATTCTGCCTCAAGTCAGAGAGGAGAAAGAAGGAAAGGAAAAAGAAGTTCATAGAGATTAAAAACAGTAAAGGAGAGAAGAACTTCCTGAACAAGATAAGACAAATGGGTACTTTAGACAAAGGAACTATATAGCCAAAACCCTATTAAAGTACTTAATTTTTGACCCTTAAAGTCAAAGTACTTAACTTTGAAACTATTTAGGGTCTCATATGGTTACATATATTAAAAGCAAAGTTTTGAAAGCAGGAGGACCCAGTTGAGGTTGAACATCATATCATAATCTCTGAAATAATAAAATAATTTTGGAAAGTTATTTCATCAGAAATCATTGGTTGTAGGTAACAGAAACCAAAAAGATGGGGAGGGGGCTTACTGGAAGTGTAGAAGCACATATCACAGAACACAAAGAAAATTCAAGCAATTAAATCAGAGAATAAATGTATAGATCTGAACAGCAGGAGTTCAAGGGATCTTCATTTTGCCATTAATACTTTTCAGCTCCCAGCTCTCTTTATATATAAAGACAACCCTCTCTGCTTTACTTCTACATGGCCAAAACATTCCTATGATCAAGAGAGCCCAAACACTATATAATCCCATTTCTCCATGTCCAATTCCAAGTTCCTGAGAGAGGGGATCTCATTTGCTAAGGTAAGCCAGTGGGCTGGTTGACCCTAGATCAGGTGGCCACCTCTGATCTAACTGATGATAACATGTATGGGGTGAGGGGCTAACATCCTTGGCCTATACACAACCCTTTAAGAGGGGAGTGCAGGGAGATAACAAAACGTACTTGTATTCCTCTGGCATGCCACCTCTTATACTACCTATCCTATACATCCTCCTTAACTAACTATTAACTTCAAACAAATTCAGGCCCAACATGATATAATGATTAATATACTAGACCTACCCAGTGTTACAGCTCCAGCAACTAGAATAGTGCCTAGCATATAGAGGGCATTCAATAACTATTTGTTGAATAAAAGAATGAACAAATGAAAGAAAAAAATGCATTCACCTCTCCTCCATTAGGAGACAACCCAAAGTCATAGCCAACTACTTCATCCAGAAGTCATGCCATAGGACTATAGTACTCTGAATGCAAAGTCCCTCCCTGTCATATCAGGTCTAGGTAGAACTCCTTATCATCTTGCTATCCATGAATAGATAAATACTGAAACATCTCCAATGTAATAAATATTCAAAAGTATACAAAAAAAAAAGAGTAACAGGATATTTTAAAATTCTCATTTTAAAAACAGGGGAAGGCAAAGATCCTTACAGACCATTATCATGTCTAGCCATAGATCAGAATATGCTATGTATGTGAAATATCTTGCTGAACAGATTTTGTAAGATAAATGATAGGACCTATATCTTCTGTGTTTTAAGCATGTCACCTTTATCTGCAACTATTCATCACCAGAAAAGGAAGAAGATAGGAACACACAAAAACGTACAAACAATTAACTGGCAGCAAAACTGTAGGGCTGCCACAGAATCACCATGAGATGAGAATAACCAGGCTTCCCCCATTCTGGAATGGGAAACTGGCAGTCAACACTGAGAGTTGCAAAGCAACTGGCTAAACCACTGCTTATCTTATCTTGAGACTCAGTGACTTAGAGCAAAGCTTGGTGGTTTTGTCAGCAAAAGTCCCTAAATGGTTAAAAATATTAATTTGTATACAGACAGTAATCATGCATCAGAGTTTTCTTTAATTCATTAATGAAGGAGTCAGCAGAATGACAGTCCAATCAGAAGAGAAAAATGAGGAAAGGTGGCCAATGAGAAAATGCTGGCCAATGTTGTACAGAGCAGTAAAAACATAACTTTTCTCTCTACAACCTTATTCCCCATCTAGCCACTCCTCCCAAAAAATCATTTCCCTAATCAGCCTTCTTTGCACTAAACTCTAAATTTACAGAGTTGTAAAATGTCTGGGACTTAATTAATTGCATGTGGTTTTATCAAATAGTCACTGTTTTCCAAGAGGTTAGCAGGAGGGCTAATTAAGAACTCTTGCATGGTTGGGACATGGGTTAAGGGTCTGCATTTGGCTCAGGTGATGATTTCAGGATCCTGGGATCGATCCCACATCAGGCTCCTGCCAACAGACAGTCTGCTTCTCCCTGTGCCTGCCTCTTCCCCTGCTTGTGCTTCTCTCATCCTCTGACAAATACAAATAAAATTTAAAAACAAAAACAAAACCCTTGCATGGTATAAAAAGGTCACATGATCACCATTTTGCCTTGCTTCCTATTAATTTTCCTGAAGAGCATTTTGAGGAAAAATCTTTAAAATACACTGACTATTCCCTGTGTCTAAAATTACTAAAGGAAAGAAACGTCAACCCTAGGTTGCCCAGGCAAAAAGTCAAAAGAAGAACTCTACCTAAAATTGTAAGCAAGAAACTAGACAAGAAAAAAAACATTTAAAAATTTTTGCTCAAAAACTGTACTTAAATATATTAAGACTATTCTGACAGGGGCACCTGGGTGGCTCAGTGGGTTAAAGCCTCTGCCTTCTGCTCAGGTCCTGATCCCAGGGTCCTGGGATCGAGCCCCACATCGGGCTCTCTGCTCAGCGGGGACCCTGCTTCCTCCTCTCTCTCTGCCTGTCTCTCTGCCTACTTGTGATCTCTGTCTGTCCAATAAATAAATAAAATCTTTAAAAAAAAAAAGACTATTCTGACAAAGTAACTTAACAGAACTCTCAGGAAAAACTTCTGGAGTTTACTTATGAAAGCTGTTATTTTATCACCTATGTGATCAATGTGGGAGATCTATTCCTAAAATATACTTAGCCACTCATGGGGATCACATATTGTGGCTTATCCATATTGTCTTTGTTCACCTTAGCCTAACCTCACCTCTGCATATTTAAATTCATTTTCAGACTGTACAGTGGAAGACAGTAATAATGAAGGGAATTTGCAGTTTCATTTATATATTCCCATCTGCTTACAATTCCTCTCGGGTAAGCCCATGATGTAAACTCTGATGGAGATGTTGAATAAGTAATGTGAAAGAAGCAAACATAAAATTGTGGACGTATCCCTCTTGTACGTACCCAATACTTTCCAAAAGGGCAGTTTCTGTGGTTAGAACAAACTGGTATGTAGTCCCATATACAAAAGCAGCTTCCATGACCGCTCTGTGCTCTGAAGAAGAGATAAGAGAGTTGGGAGACAAAAGAAGTTAGTTTGTGTGACTCTCTGAGTATTGCCCTACACCCTTTGAAGCTCTATTATGAAGAAAAATTCCTTGTAGGAATCCCAGTTGGGAAAATGCAGGCAGTTAAAGAAATTATGAAAAGTCTATTTTATTCAAGGAAAGCGAAGAGTTAATAGGAAATAGAAATGAGTTATACTTGAGAATATAACATACGACAAATCTGTGACAGTTTCCTCCTCATAGTAGAGGAGAGACTATGCATCTACCATCCAATTTTTACGTGTTATATTTTACATATGTATATGCCTACTTATTGTTTATGGCTTGGTTTTCTTTTAATCTAAGTTATTCTTTTTTTAATTATTTTTATTAACATATAATGTATTATTTGTCCTGGGGCTAGGGGTCTGTGAATCATCAGGTTTACATACTTCTTTTTTTTTTTTTTAAGATTTTATTTATTTATTTGACAGACAGAGATCACAGGCAGACAGAGAGAGAGGCAAGCAGAGAGCCTGATGCGGGGCTCGAACCCAGGATCCTGGGATCATGACCTGAGCTGAAGGCAGAGGCTTTAACCCACTGAGCCACCCAGGCGCCCCACATATTTCAAACGTATTCTTATAAATAGTTTTAAAAAAAGCAATTCAGGGTGCCTGGGTGGCTCAGCTGGTTAAGCGTCTGCCTTTGGCTCAGGTCATGATCCCAGAGTCCAGGGATCAAACCCTGCATCAGGCTTTCTGCTCAGCTGGGAGCCTGCTTCTCCATCTCCCTCTGCCTGATGCTCTGCTGACTTGTGCGCACTGTCTCTCTCTCTCTCTGTCAAATAAATAAAATCTTTTTAAAAAATTAAAAAATAAAAAATAAATAAAAAGAAACAATTCTCCAAAACATATGAAGAAAAACAACAATTTATCCCCCACCCCCACCCCATTTCCAATTCCCAAGGGACAGCTACTTTCAATTCTTTTATTGTTTCTTTTGGTATTTACCTCCAAATCTTTAAATGACATTCTTAAACTCGTATTTCTTGATTTTTTAAAGTGTTATTATTACTATTTATTGACTTCCCACTATGGCAGATGATAATTTAGCTCTTTCCCAAAACCTCACCCCACATACACACTTCTATCCCCTCGATGATCCCAATATAGTTCTAATTTTTATTAGCTTAATTTTCTGCATTTACATTGTCATAACTCAGCAAATACTATTTACAAGTGAGTCACAGAATGCCAAATGAACATTTCTCCTTTTCTGAGCAACTTTTTCACTAGCTATAACTTTTTAATTTGTTTAAATTTATTTCTATTGCTAAATTCTTCCACTGCTAGTGAATGCTCTCAATACTTCAAATCGATCAGGCACATGAGCAGTTCCCTCTTCTTGGAGACATTTCTGCAGAGCCCACTGATTCACTGCAGTGCCTGCGACTGGGCCTGCTACACAGCTTCTATCCTGGGAACTCACTACTCACTTCACCATCATCCTGGGGATTCTCTTACTCTGTCTCTTGTGCTGGGTCCTTTGGCCTGTTACCCACATCCTCCTGACTGATTTACTCCCTCGCTCCCATTCTCTAGCACCTTGTGCTTGTGAGAGGATATATGAAATACACATGTTTTGTGACCTTATACTTATAAAAGTGTCTTTATTTTATATTGCAACTAACTATAGTTGTCTGCATATTGAATTCTACGTTCAAGTCATTTCCCCTGAGAATTCTGAAAGCATTGCTCCATTTTCTTGGGTTTCTTAGGGCTGCAACTGAGAAGTCCAATGCAATTCTGATTCTTGATGCTTTAACTGTATACTCTTTCTTTCTGGAAGCTTTTAGAACAGTATTTGTTCCCAACATTCTAAAACTGCAAAATGAGATGTTTTACATTCACCCATTATCCTGGGATTCAGAGAGCCCTTTCAGTTTGGAAGCTCAAATCCTTCAGTTCTGGGAAATTTTCTCAAACTATTTACTTGAAGCATTTCTTCCTTTCCGTTTTATTTGATTTTCCCTTTTCTCCTCACTGCCATTTCTAGGCAGTCATCTTCCCCTCCCCCTTTGAATCTTCTACCACATGAGGAGTTCATCAGAGTATTCCACTCACCATTCTGCCTTGAAGTCATCTACCACCCCAGCCAGAAACAAACCCCTCATGCCACAAAAAAATTTAGCTTCTGTCACATTGTCATTCTAATACTATTCCCTCATAATCCTTGGTGATTTCATTATCCCCGTACTTGATACTTGCAAATCCTAGCCTCTCAGTCTTTGGTCCTCTCTAGAGACTCCAGTGATCTCTCTACAAGTCTACCTTAACCACTCGCTGCTATGGTCCCACAACAGGACTTGTAATTATCAATCTCAAACCCCTCCAAACCCCTCCAAAATCTCAATGTCTAGCATACCCTCAACCCCTTCCTTCCATAAACATACACCCCCTCTCCATCTTCAGGTCACTCTGACTAGCACATAATCCTCTAGGAACTACAGTCCTATCATTTTCACCATCCTCCTCTCCTTCAGGGTTTTTTTTCCCCTCTTAAGCTTCCCAGCTTACATTCCATGGTCAGTCTTTATAATCACTCACTTATCTGTCTGGCTAAAATACAATCCAGATTAAATCAGATACGCTTCTTATTCTGTACTTACACCCATAAAACGGTAGAGGGAAAAACAAAAACAAAAACCTGCTAGCATCACCACACTAATGCTCTCACTTTATTATTTATTTGAGAGAGAGAGCACGTGAGCAGGAAAAGGGGCAGAGGGAGAAGATCTTAAGCAGACTCCTTGGTTATGCAAGGCATGATCCCACAACCCTGAGATCATGACCTGAGCCGAAATCAAGAGTCCAACACTTAACCTACTGGACCACCTGGGTGCCTCATGGGCTCATTTTAAATTACTGATACCAACTATTATTGTGTCTGGCAAACATTTTTTTTTAAAGATTTATTTATTTGAGAGAGAGAGAGAGTGCACAGGCAGCAGGGGGAGGGAGAGAAGAATCTTAAGCAGATTCCCCACTGAGTGCAGAGCCCCCACACGGGGCTCAATCTCAGGACCCTGAGATCATGCCTCGAACTGAAACCAAGAGTCAGACACTAAATTGGACTGAGCCATCCCAGAAGTCCCAACCGTTCTTTATTTTTAGGCCTTCTAAAACAACGATTTCATGTCTTCTCTCCTCAAACTATCTGACAAAATCATCATTTTTATTTCACTGAGAAAAACATAGCCAGTTGCAAAAGCAAAAACAAAAAAACTTCCAGAAGCATATTTATCCACCCACTTAACAAAATTGATGCCCACAGTCTCTGTCTTCCCTCCTTTTACCATAGATGAATTTTCTGTGCTCCCACCAAAGAATCACACTTCCCCTCGTTCATTAGATTTCGTCCCCTCTTGTTGACTCAAAGATGTTATTCCAGTAATTCTCCCTGTTTTGTCCTCCATACTGTAGTTTCTGCTTTCTACTGGATCTTTCTTGTCAACATACAAATATGCTTAAGAAATTCTTCAGGGGCGCCTGGGTGGCTCAGTGGGTTAAGCCACTGCCTTCGGCTCAGGTCATGATCTCAGGGTCCTGGGATCAAGCCCCGCATCGGGCTCTCTGCTCAGCAGGGAGCCTGCTTCCCTCTCTCTCTCTGCCTGCCTCTCTGCCTACTTGTGATCTCTCTCTCTGTCAAATAAATAAATAGAATCTTTAAAAAAAAAAAAAAAAAAAAAAAAAAAAAAAAAAAAAGAAATTCTTCACTTCACCCACATACTCTTCCAGCCACTGCATTTTCCTCCTTCCCTTAACAGCAAAATTTCTCTAATGAGTTTCCATATTCACAGCATCCAGTTGCTCTCTACCTATTCTCTTATACCCCAGTAGGCATTTACCCTACCACTTTACAGAAATTGTGCTTGCCAAGGTCACCAACAAATTCCATGTGCTAAGCATAATTAGGTCAACTGGCAGCTCTTATCTTAATAAACTTTTCAGCATCACTTGATGCTGTTCCTATCTCTTCCTTAAAACCCTATCTTCAATTTGCTTACAGGACATTCCTACCACACAGTCCATTCCTTCTGTCTCTTTATTGTTTACATCTCACTTCCGTGACCTGTAAATGTTGACGGATCTCAACAGTTCAATCTTCTTCTTTTTCTCATCTAGCATCATTTACTTTGTGATCTCTTCTGGTCTCACAGCTTTATCTCCCAAATTTATAGCGCGAGTCTATATCTCCACCATCAAACGTGGACTAGTAGCATCCAAATACCTTGCTGATATCTCTCCTTGGCTGTCTAGATGGTATTTCACAAGTAGGATGTCCAAAAATGAATTCAAAGGCTTCTCCAAACTGTCTATTTTCAATCTTCCCTACTTCACTTATTAGCAATTTCACCTTTTGAGTAACTCAAGCTAAAACCTCAGAGCCACCCTGGTCTCTGCTATTTCTCTCTCACTCCACATCTAATACATCAGCAAATTCATACAGCCAAAATACTGCTAGAGTTCAAATTTACTGCCACCTCCACTGCTAACACCCTGATCCAAACCACCCACCAACATCTCTCACCTTACTTATTGCAATAACCTCCTAACTTTCATTCCTGATTCTACTATTCCTCCTTTCAGTCTATTCCAAACGTAGAAGTCAGGATGATCCTCTTAAAATACAAATCAGAGAATTCTGGTTCCACTGTAGCAACATAAACCCTCTGTAGCTCATCTTTCTCATTGATGACAATTATAAACTACGGATAGTTAACCTGAGAGGCCTGTAAAGTAACAGGCTAACAGTAGTCAAAATAATAGTATATTATTACAAGTATATTAAATTCAGTGGCATGCTATGTAGCTATCAAGTTTTATGTTTATAAAAATTGTGATTTTACTTCATGGAGCATTTCCATTTTTTTTTTTAAAGATTTTATTTATTTATTTGACAGAGATCACAAGTAGGCAGAGAGGCAGGCAGAGAGAGAGGAAGGGAAGCAAACTCCCTGCTGAGCAGAGAGCCCAATGCGGGGCTAGATCCTAGGACCCTGGGACCATGACCTGAGCCGAAGGCAGAGGCTTTAACCCACTGAGTCATCTAGGCACCCCACCATTTCCATTTTTAAAGTGTCTTTAACATTTTATATTAACATGATCAAGTAAAAACCATTAATAAATCAAAGTCTTGAAAGCATAATAATAATTTGTTCGTAAGATGTTTATAAATTTCTTGACTACAAAATTATGTAATTTTGCATTTTATAGCTCACGATGATGCTGTCAAAATTACATATTCTTTAAGTCAGGAAAAAGTCATAAACAGCAAATGTTAAAACAAAACAGAAAGCCATTCAGTCAACATTATTGAATTCAGTAAAATACTATACCAGGTACCAGGAGGACCATAAGGAAATAAAAAGAGTAACTAACGCTTATAGGAAACCCCTACATATCAGGAACTATTTTAATTATTTGAATTCATTTGGTCCTCACAATAACACTAAGGGCTAGGCATAGTTATTTTCACTACCTTAGTGATTAGGAAACTAAATTTACCTAAGTTGTGCAAGTCACAGTGTAAGTCATGGGGGCAGAGCATCTAACTAGGCAATCTGGCTCCAGGGTTTTTGTTCAATCACATTACTATGCTGCTTGCTTAAAGAAAGAAAACTTAATGGTAAGGATCCTATTTTAAGTCCTTCAACACATTCAGACAAGTGCAGAGGCACAAAAAGATTAAGAGAAAAGTTAAATACCTGGTGTTCCAATGGCTCTTACGTAGGAGAATGCAATGTTGGCTTTTCCTTTCAGAGCACTTTCTATGTTCTGAAGGTCTTCCAGAGTGGAAATATATTTTACTTCATTAAAAAGAAGAGCACTGAAATAAACAGAGATACAATGGGTAGAAGAACCTGATATGTGGTTATTTAATACGTGTTTTCAGTAAGTTAAAGAACCTAATCAAAAAAGAAACTTAACTCTTTTGAACAAATTATCAGCGGTAAGAACTTAAGCATTTTTTTATATTTATTTATTTTCAGCGTAACAGTACTCATTGTTTTTGCACCACACCCAGTGCTCCATGCAATACGTGCCCTCTCTATTACCCTCCACCTGGTTCCCCAACCTCCCACACCCCACCCCTTCAAAACCCTCACATTGTTTTTCAGAGTCCATAGTCTCTCATGGTTCATCTCCCCTTCCAATTTCCCTCAACTCCCTTCTCCTCTCCATCTCCCCATGTCCTCCATATTATTTGTTATGCTCCACAAATAAGTGAAACCATATGATACTTGACTCTCTCTGCTTGACTTATTTCGCTCAGCATAATCTCTTCCAGTACTGTCCATGTTGCTACAAAAGTTGGGTATTCATCCTTTCTGATGGAGGCATAATACTCCATCGTGTATATGTACCACATCTTCCTTATCCATTCGTCCGTTGAAGGGTATCTGGGTTCTTTCCACAGTTTGGCGGCCATGGCCATTGCTGCTATAAACATTGGGGTACAGATGGCTCTTCTTTTCACTACATCAGTATCTCTGGGGTAAATACCCAGCAGTGCAATTGCAGGGTCACAGGGAAGCTCTATTTTTAATTTCTTGAGGAATCTCCACACTGTTCTCCAGAATGGCTGCACCAACTTGCATTCCCACCAACAGTGTAAAAGGGTTCCCCTTTCTCCACATCCTCTCCAACACACGTGTTTCCTGTCTTGCTAATTTTGGCCATTCTAACTGGTGTAAAGTGATATCTCAATGAGGTTTTAATTTGAATCTCCCTGATGGCTAGTGATGATGAGCATTTTTTCATGTGTCTGATAGCCATTTGTATGTCCTCATTGGAGAAGTGTCTATTCATATCTTCTGCCCATTTTTTGATATGATTATCTGTTTTGTGTGTGTTGAGTTTGAGGAGTTCTTCATAGATCCTGGATATCAACCTTTTGTCTGTACTGTCATTTGCAAATATCTTCTCCCATTCCCTGGGTTGCCTCTTTGTTTTGTTGACTGTTTCCTTTGCTGTGCAGAAGCTTTTGATCTTGATGAAGTCCCAAAAGTTCATTTTCGCTTTTGTTTCCTTGGCCTTTGGAGACATATCTTGAAAGAAGTTGCTGTGGCTGATATCGAAGAGGTTACTGCCTATGTTCTCCTCTAGGATTCTGATGGATTCCTGTCTCACGTTGAGGTCTTTTATCCACTTCGAGTTTATCTTTGTGTACGGTGTAAGAGAATGGTCGAGTTTCATTCTTCTACATATAGCTGTCCAGTTTTCCCAGCACCATTTATTGAAGAGACTGTCTTTTTTCCATTGTATATTTTTTCCTGTTTTGTCGAAGATTATTTGACCATAGAGTTGAGGGTCCATATCTGGGCCCTCCACTCTGTTCCACTGGTCTATGTGTCTGTTTTTATGCCAGTACCACGCTGTCTTGGTGATCACAGCTTTGTAGTAAAGCTTGAAATCAGGTAACGTGATGCCGCCAGTTTTGTTTTTGTTTTTCAACATTTCCTTAGCAATTCGGGGTCTCTTCTGATTCCATACAAATTTTAGGATTATTTGCTCCAGCTCTTAAGTAGGAGATCTTAATACACCTCTCTCAGTAATAGACAGATCATCGAAACAGAAAATTAATAAAGAAATAAGAGCATTGAATGAAACATTGGACCAGATGGACCTCATAGACATATACAGAACATTCCACCCTAAAACAATAGAATACTCATTCTTCTCAAGTGCACATGGAACGTTCTCCAAAATAGACCACATACTCGGTCACAAAGCAGTACTCAACTGATACCAAAAGACTGACATTATTCCCTGAATATTCTCAGATCACAATGTTTTGAAACTGGAGCTCAATCACAAGGAAAAGTTTGGAAGGAACTCAAACACCTGGAAGCTAAAGACCACCTTGCTTAAGAATGCTTGGATCAACCAGGAGATCAAAGAAGAACTTAAACAATTCATGGAAACCAATGATAATGAAGACACTTCAGTCCAAAACCTATGGGATACAGCAAAGGCGGTTCTAAGGGGGAAATACATAGCCATCCAAGCCTCCCTCAAAAAAATTGAAAAATCCAGAATACACTAGCTCTCTCTACACCTTAAAGAACTGGAGAATCAACAACAAATCAAACCGACTCCACATGAAGAAGGGAAATAATCAAGATTAGAGCAGAGATCAATGAGGTAGACACCAGAGATACAGTAGAACGTATCAGTGAAACTAGAAGCTGTTTTTTTGAAAGAATCAATAAGATCGATAAACCAACTGGCCACACTAATCCAAAAGAAAAGAGAGAAAGCCCAAATTAATAAAATTATGAATGAAAAGGGAGAGATCACAACTAACACCAAGGAAATAGAAACAATCATCAGAAATTATTACCAACAGTTATATGCCAATAAGCTAAGCAACCTAGATGAAATGGATGCATTCCTGGAAAACTATAAACTCCAAAAATTGAACCAGGAAGAAATTGACAACCTGAATAGACCAATATCTAGTAATGAGATTGAAGCAGTGATCAAAAACCTCCCCAAAAACAAGAGCCCAGGACCTGACAGATTCCCTGGGGAATTCTACCAAATTTTCAAAGAAGAAATAACACCAATTCTCCTGAAGCTGTTTCAAAAAATTGAAGCAGAAGGAAAACTTCCAGACTGTTTTTATGAAGCCAGCATTACTCTGATCCCCAAACCAGGCAAAGACCCTACCTAAAAGGAGAATTTCAGACCAATATCACTGATGAATATGGATGCTAAGATTCTCAACAAGATCCTAGCAAACAGGATCCAGCAGCACATTAAAAAGATTATCCTCCATGACCAGGTGGGATTCATCCCTGGGTTGCAAGGATGGTTCAACATTCGCAAATCAATGTGATAGAACAAATCAATAAGAGAAGAGAGAAGAACCACATGGTCCTCTCAATTGATGCAGAAAAAGCATTTGACAAAATCCAGCATCCGTTCCTGATTAAAACGCTTCAAAGTATAGGGATAGAGAGAACATTCCTGAACTTCATAAAATCTATTTATGAAAGACCCACAGCAAATATCATCCTCAATGGGAAAAAGCTGCCAGCCTTCCCGTTGAGATCAGGAACACGGCAAGGATGCCCACTCTCACCACTCTTGTTCAACATAGTATTAGAAGTCCTAGCAACGGCAATCAGACAACAAAGAGAAATAAAAGGTATCCAAATTGGCAATGAAGAAGTCAAACTCTCTCTCTTCGCAGATGACATGATTCTTTGTATGGAAAACCCCAAACACTCCACCCCCAAACTACTAGAACTCATACAGCAATTCAGTAACGTGGCAGGATACAAAGTCAATGTACAGAAATCAGTGGCTTTCTTATACACTAACAATGAAAATACAGAAAGGGAAATTAGAGAATTGATTCCATTTACTATAGCACCAAGAACCATAAGATACCTGGGAATAAACCTAACCAAAGAGGTAAAGGACCCGTACTCGAGGAACTACAGAACACTCATGAAAGAAATTGAAGAAGACACAAAAAGATGGAAGACCGTTCCATGCTCTTGGATCGGAAGAATAAACATTGTTAAAATGTCTATACTGCCTAGAGCAATCTATACTTAAGCATTTTTTTAAAAGATTTTATTTACTTGAGAGAGAGGGAGAGAATGTTCGAGCACAAGCAGGGAGAGAGGCAGAGGGAAAAGGAGAGACAGACTCACTACTGTGTAGGGAGTCCGACACAGGGCTCAATCCAAGGACCCTGGGATCATGACCTGAGCCAACAGCAGAAACTTAACCAACTGAGCCACCCAGGCACCCCAGAAACTAAGCATTTTAATACTGAATTAAAATCACTCTCTTAATCATTTATCTATACCTGGGAACATCAACCAGGAACAGTTGTGAGAAATGGTACTTCTCCATCACAACTACCTTAATGTATGTAAGTTGTATTCGCTAACATCTTATACTGGCCCAATAATCCCTTACACATCTCAGCCTTTAACATATTTGAACTCTTTACACATCTTAACTGAAGGCTTTTTCCCACAGCATATAAGGCTCTTATATGTTCCCCGTTGAGCATGACCTACTTCTCCAGCTCCATTATGTTTACCATCCCTCATGTCTACCATACTTGAGGCACACCTCAAGGCCTTTGTGCACACAGTTCTCTTTGCTGAAAACTATTCCCTCTGCTCCTTCTCATATATCTGGTCTCAGTTTAAACATCACTGCCTCAGAGAAACCTACCCTGTTGGTCCTATTGTAATTAGGTCTGTAGCATTTTCTCTTTAATTTCACACTATTTGATCCTTTGTAGCACTTACCACAATTTATAATTGCTTATATAAGTATTAGCTTATTTATCCCTGAGTCTCTTATTAAACTGTTACCTTCCTGAGTCGGGGCCTTGCCTATTTTAATCACTGTAACAATAATAACTTAGAACAGACCCTAGTACACTCTAAGTAATCAATAAACATTTGTTGAATAAATGAAAGAAAAAGTAGGGTGGGAATTATTTATTCCCATTCATCTGAAGAAATGCAAATCCAAAACAGAAGAGCTTACTTATTCAAAAATGCATTTACAGAATTGAGGAGCCAGGAACAAAAAATAAAAGATGTCTCTTCATTCCTAACTCAGTAATTTTTCCAGAATTTGACCAAATTCTTCCAAATCATCTTTTCAATATATAGATAGACTAAGTAATCATATTTCTTCATCCAAAAAAATTTCCTTTTTAAATTTTCTATTTTTTAAAAATAAAAGTTTTTTAAATTCGTTTTTTAATTAATTTAATTTTTTAAATTAAAAATTAAATTTATTTATTTGAGAGAGAAGAAAAGTGAAAGAGCATGAGTGGAGGGGAAGGTCAGAGGGAGAAGGAGAAGCAGGTTCCCTGCTGAGCAGGGAGCCAGATGTGGGGCTTGATCCCAGGATCCTGGGATCATGACCTTAGCCAAAGGCAGCTGCTTAAGCGACTGAGCCACCCAGGCACCCCTTAAATTTTCTACGTCTATATAAATTATTTATCCCTAACAACTCATTCCACTTAATCTCCCACATACATGTGTGTGTGTGTGTGTGTGTGTGTGTGTGTGTGTGTGTGTGTGTGTGTGTGTTAGGCTAAACTTTAAGGATTTTTAAAAACTGTTTCAAGTCCATATTCTTAAATAAGCAAACTGTCTCCAATAAATTAGTCCACCAGAGTTTCCTCTTATGGAAAACATGGCACTGTCTGAGAATATAACAGTTTTCAAAGTTTCTGGTCTCAGGATCCTCTTGTACCTTTAAAAAATCACTGAGTTCCTCAAAGAGCTTTTGTTTTTGTAGGTTACATCTATATGTAGTTAACAAAATAGATATTAAGACAGCAATTTAAAAATATTTGTTAATTCTTTTAAAAATAATAATAAACATCATTGCATATTAATACTCTAAAAATAACTAAATTTTCCAAAATAAAAAAAATTGGCATTGTTTTATATTTTTGCAAATCTCTAATATTTGGGCTAAATAAAAGTCAGCTGGATTCTCATATCTGCTTCTTCAATCTGTTGTGACATCACACAACATACCATATAGCTTTTAGAAACTGAATTCGTAATAGAATGAAAATGAAAAGGCAAATAATGTCTTAATATTATTATAAAACTATTATGACTTCATGGATACCCTGAAATAGGTACCCTAAATTACAGTGGCTTACATATTTACCTAAACATCCTAGATCTCTTCATTTAAAAAAAAAAAAAAAAATGTAAGGGGCACCTGGGTGGCTCAGTGGGTTAAAGCCTCTGCCTTCGGCTCAGGTCATGATCCCAGGGTCCTGGGATCGAGCCCCACATTGGGCTCTCTGCTCAGCAGGGAGCCTGCTTCCTCCTCTCTCTCTGCCTGCCTCTCTGCCTACTTGTGATCTCTGTCTGTCCAATAAATAAATAAAATCTTTTAAAAAAAAATGTAAAACTTAAATTTCTGTAATTCCCAGGGCTCTTTTTTTTTTTTTTTAAGATTTTATTTATTTGTCAGAGGCAGAGAAAGAGAAAGAGAGAGGGCCAGCATGCACTAGCAGGGGGAGGGGCAGGGGAAGAAGTAGGTGCCTATGGGGGGGGCACCTACCTCGTGTCAGGCATAGTATGAAGCATTCCATGGTAGTGGCAATTTTATCAGTTTGGGGACTGCCCAGCTCTAAACTCTCTTTTACTTTGGGGATTTCTATTTTCTATGTCTTCACGGTGGGCAGAGCCCAAATCCCCCCCACAAAAGCTAATAATATCATAAATTTGCTCTTCTAGGCTCTCTGCTGCAAGCCATGGCCATATGACCCAGAATCACTTGCCTGACATTCTGGATCAGGAGCCAGTGATGTAAAGAATAAGAGACAGAACAGAATTATTTCAAGAAGCAGTAGAGCAATAGTCAGCTTTAAAACTTGGACTAACAACAGTATCAGTGACAGCCCCAGCACAGGTGAGGTAAGCTGTCACATCTGACACTCAGCGCTATTGCACCAGTCACACCCAGACTACTTGTGGGTCATGCTTTGACTATAATTTAGAACCGTATTAACTCTGAGTCCATTTCTCCAGCCCTTCTAGTGAGCCTGAGATTTCCTATATCCACTCCAAATCTGCTTAAGCCAGTCAGGCCCAAATTTTGAGGCTTATCACTGAAAACACTCAGAAATGCACTCAGTCTTGCTTAATTTTCATAGCAACCATCTGAGATCAGTACTATCATTAACTCCACTTTATAGATAAGGTCAAGAGGCTTAGAGAGGTTACCTTGCCTAATGTCCCAAAGCTCATTAAGTAGTCATTATCCATGAGGTAATAATAACCAAAACTAATGACATTCACAATCTAATGATCTCCGTAATTGTTCCCCGTGGCTTCCTAACTTTAATATTTTAATGTTAATTTGTAGAATACAGGGACATCTAAAGATCTCGAGGATCCATTCACAAGCCTGTGCTCCTTTACTCAATTCACAAAGAAGAGAAATACTGAGAGAAATGCGTAAAAGGAAAAAAGTCTGTCTTGACATTTTCTTATATATTGATGGGGTGAAATAGCTTAGAGCAGTTCTGACCTGGAAGCTCCTCCTGTCCCAGAAAGGTCTTCCTTTTCCTTGGCATGCTTTTCCTGAGACACTCCTATCACAACCATTAGAATATGGCCCAGAACTGAATGGGTGTCAAAAAAAAAAAAAAGAAAGAAGGATAGAGAGAGAGAGGGAGAGAAAGAAAGGAAGGAAGGAAAGAAGGGAAAAAAGAGAAAAAGAAAAAGAAACGAAACTGAAGTCAACTTGACCCTACTTTTGGAGCAGCAGGCCATTCAGCCTTTTCTTCAGAAAAAAAGACTATTTTTACATTATGTTTCTGTCATTATTCCTAAAAAAAAAAAAAAAACCCACTAAAAAGGAAATATTACCTTCTATTTTGCCATACCAAATCCCTATGACAAAAAAAAAAATTTTTTTTTAAAGAAGAAAGAAAAAAATGGGGGGATAGGAAGGAGGAAAAACAACACAGAGAGAGGAACAAATTACTTTTATCTAAATTAATTACATTGTGACTGGGCAGATCCATGTATAAAATGAAATATCCCAAAATATTTATTTAAGCATTTTATAAATTAATACAGTTAAAATAACAAACAAAAGTCACCTCTGAAATATAAATGGAGAGTACAAGTAATAACAAATTCACAAATACTGGTCTTATTATTTTTGTCATATATTGTATGTTCTCCTACTCGCTTTCTCCTTATAAAATTTTATCACCAGAAACAATCTTGCAGACTTATAACATGAAAGAATTTCTGCTTCTCCCATTTTTAACAACCAAACGGTGAAGCTTCCAAATTCATTCATCCATCAATCCAGTATTTTATGAACACCTAATACAAGTCATGCAAGGTGCTATGCACTGATATAAGGACTTCGTATAAAAGAGCACCATATAGGGAAATAATCATTTCCACCAGTTAACATAGAGCTGTGAGGAATTCAATCCAAGAAAGTAATGTTTTATTACAATTTCCCAGTAAAAAGTATATCACTATCAAACAGGAACCCACCTGACAATATTGTGCATTAACAAACCTGACACAGATAAAAGAATAAGCAATAGACCAATCCTATTAAGAAAGGACCAACACAGGTGCAGTTTAGAATCTTAGAGGAAGACACTTCTAAGAGTCTTCCAGAGGTTTTTCCAGAGGTTCTATAATAACGTCACTTTAAGACTCAGTAGCCTGGCTTGGCAATAATATGTTAAAGAACAAAATATTAGCAAAAATTGTGATAGTTGAAAATAACTCCCATAATATTTGAAGTTCATATTATTATAAGTAATATGTTCATTTAAAGGGAAAGAAACCGCTTTGTGACAAAACACTGTCTCAAGAATACCAAGCACCACATCTTAATGAAGAGTTCATGAGATTTCATTGTATCTTATAGTCCTGGATAATCTTTCCTTTTTCAATCATTCATGGTATTTAGGAATCAACAATGACCATAAGAATGGTCTTTCTTGGGGCACCTGAGTGGCTCAGTAGGTTAAAGCCTCTGCCTTCAGCTCAGGTCATGATCCAAGGGTCCTAGGATCGAGCCCCACATTGGGCTCTCTGCTCAGCGGGAAGCCTGCTTCCTCCACTCTCTCTCTCTCTCTGCCTGCCTCTCTGCCTACTTGTGATCTCTGTGAAAGAAAGAAAGAAAGAAAGAAGTCTTTCTTTGCAACTGCTACCTCATGGCAAATATCACAGCACCTATCACAGCAAGAATTCACATGAATTCACTTCTGTTAGCACTGTGTGTGGAACAGAACCACAGGTAGACATCTGAATTTGGATTCCTTTTTTTTCTTAATTGAAAAATAAGAAAAAAAATGCATTTTTAAAAAGATTTTATTTATTTCAGAGAGAGAGAGAGAGATCACAAGTAGGCAGGTGGGGGTGGGGGTGGGGATCAGGCTCCCTGCTGAGCACAGAACCTGATGCGGGGTTCGATCCCAGGACTCTGGGATCATGACCTGAGCTGAAGGCAAAGGATTAACCCACTGAGCCACCCAGGCACCCCAGACTTCCTGCATTTACACAGAAAAAATCAACTAACACTCATAGAGTACTGGGTAAAATGCACAATTTATTTTCATAGGCATTACCTTCTTTGAACTTCACGACAATCTCATGAGGTACAACTGTAACATTTAAAGATGTGGAAAACTAGCAATCAGAAAAGATAAATTGCTCAGATCATACCATGGAAAGAAAGGAATGGGAACTCAAATACTCAGTGAATCCTGACTTCCTCATATATCATACAACTTTCCAATCCACATTTGAGATTATAGTGCCTCAATCTCCCGTCCTCTACCTAACCTAACTCCCACTGGTTAAATATGATATTCTCAATCTACAAATAAAGGTTAGCTGCTATCTCAACCTTCTTTTTCTAAATATTACCCTTTTTCATCCAGAAGCTGGGAGTAAAAGTTTCCTCATATGGTTATCAAACCACTCAATTCCATCAGTTTTGACTATGTTTATTTTACAAAACAGGACTAAGAAGTTTTAGACTATAAATCCCAATTCTCATTTTTAATTTAAATGTTATTTATTTTGCAAATTGGTAAAAATTTCCATATGGTTCAAAACACAAGGTACTTCTGAGTTGAGGAGTTGTATCTACCTATAATGCCCTCCCCCAATCCCGGTTTCCCTACTCCATTCCTGTAAACCAACATTATCCGGTTTCCTGTGAATCCTGAATATGTGTGCCTATACATATAGGCCATAAACATGTATTTATATATCCCTCTGTTACAAGACAGTCCTCCCTGGATTTCTCAGTGTTCCTACACAGTCCAAGTCTCCTACAGATGAAACCTAGCATGACATTAACATTAGAGACTGTCTCCTCTGTACCTTCTAAGCTTGCCTCCTTTCTCTGAAGCTATCAGCTCCCATTCAAGGAGCAATAAAACCTTTCCTATCCCCCCTGGAGCCAGAGTTAAATTTAGGGGCAGAGATCTTCTCCTGCAGTAAACAGAGGATCTAACTAGAAAGAAAGATTAAATGTGTCAGCTCTTATAGAAGCTCAGAGATTCATGGGCCCCTGGGTGATTTAGTCAGTTAAGTGTCTGCCTTCAGCTCAGGTCATGATCCCAGGGTCCTGGGATCCAGCCCTGCATCAGGCTCCTTGCGCAGGGGGGAGCCTGCTTTTGCTTCTCCCTTACCCTCTCCCCCTGCTTGTTCTCTCTTAAGCTCCCTCTCATGTTCAAATATATAAATAAAATCGAATAAAATCGAGTAAAAAAAGAAGCTCAGAGATTCATAATTTCTGAGTTCTCCTTCTCCAAACCTCACTCTAAGTCCAGGTGTAAACATATGGCTCTCACATTGTTGCTCTGTGAAGACATGGCTAAGGGGGACCTAGTATTACCATGCTACCCTGACTGCTGTCACTGCTGTGTGGTCTAACTTCTGATTCAGAGTCCTGGTGTTTCTGCAATTATATATACAAGTAGGGTAACACCAGAGACCCTTCTGAGATCTAGACTTAGTATTTCCTGTCTTACATACATGGTGCTGAGCTATACTCTCAACATCATTTGGTTTAGTTTACTTAACATATCCTGAAATATCAGTGCAAGAAAAAAATTTTTTGAGAGCAAGCCAGCAAACACACAGGCACACGCATGTGTGCTCACACATACATGTGCAAAAGTCGGGGAGAGGAGGAGGAAGAGGGAGAATCTTAAGTAGGCTCCACACCCAGCACAGAGCCCAACACCAACTGGACCCTGAGATCATGACCTGAGCCAAAATCAATAGTCAGAGGTTTAATTGACAGAGCCACCCAGGCACCCCAATGTAGGAAAATTTTAATAGACAGTAAGTCAGTATATTTTTACTCGATGTTTTAGGAGTATTTTAAATATCTTACCAAAACCACTACTTAACTGGCCATAATGGTCCAAAAATAGATAATTCTTTAAATATTTTGTGTAATGCTTACCCTAACTTTATGTGTTTTCCTATTCTTCTATTTTTACTAACTTAATCTTTTTCCTACACACAATTTTCCTATATTCAGAGAAAAAAAGCTAGCTAAACCCTTGATCTTTTCTGTTGTCAAAGAACTCTCAATGAAAACATTCTACATAAAGAACAAGTTCAAATGCTTTGAAGAAAAAAAAATAACTAGTATAGGTTTACACATTTGTAAAAAGCCAAATAAAGCAATACAAATATTATCAAATACAAGTTTTGAGTACATATACAAGTATTTTGAGAAATATAAAAACAATCTAATATTATATACAAATATTTCTTCTTCTTGATTATAATAAGGCTAAGAGGAGGACTTGAGTCAAATAACTGACAAGTTAATTGAAATTAACATGTCTGAATAAATGCCAGTGAGTTTTGGCTCATCAGTTTATTGCCTAATAAAATGTTTAATTTAAACTTAGAAGAATTATTTACATATAATTATATACCTACTATATAATATATATACACACATGCATAGTTCATATATTTATTTAGTATCAGATAACGGTGTCTTAGAAAAAAGACAAAGTTCTTATGTATATATTTAATATCAAATAACAGTGTCTTGGGGCCTCTGGGTGGCTCAGTGGGTTAAGCCTCTGCCTTCAGCTCAGGTCATGATCTCAGGGTCCTGGGATCAAGCCCTGCATCAGGCTCTCTGCTTAGCGAGGAGCCTGCTTACCCTCTCTCTCTGCCTGTCTCTCTGCCTACTTGTGATATCTCTCTCTCTGTCAAATAAATAAATAAAATCTTTTAAAAAATAAATAAATATATAAATAAATAAATATAACAGTGTCTTAGGGAAGAAACTCAAGGATATAAACAAAAATAAATAAATAACTGGTTAGCTCTGGGTAATGGGGTTTTTAAGAATTTTATGAGGGTTTTTCATGACTTCCTATGCATTCTTCCTCATGCATTCTACAATAAAGATATTACTGTAATCTAAGTTTGTTTTTCTAGTCTTCTTTAAAATAATAAAAATTCAATAAGGTCAAAGGACATAAACAATGCATATAACTATAATTATGTATTATACTTGTTTCCCATACACATATATTATACATACATATACACACATAAAATATCAATATGTGTATGCTAGAAGACCATGAAAGAAAAGAACCCATTTACAATAGAAACTAAAGAGATAAAATAGCTAGTAATACATTTAAGTGTCCAATCATAAATCATGAAAACACTAAAACTCTACTGGAGGTCACAAAAGAAAAGCTGAACAAACGGAAAGACATCAGGTTCCAGGATGGGAAGATTCATTATAAAGATACCAATCATCCCTAAAACAATTTATAAATTTAATGCCAGTAGGATTTAGTCAGGGAGGGGAAGAAACTGGACGAGCTAATTTTAATGTCTTATGTAAACAAAACAAGCAATTCTGAAAACAGAAATATGAAGGCCTGCTCATATGAAATATGAAATATATGTAAGATCTTCATATTATAAAGCCTCAATAATTAAAGCAATGGTACCAGTATATATATATGAAATGGTCCAAAGATAGACCCAAATATTTATACATGAGCATTTAATATAAAAGGTAACATCTTGAATAGTGAAGAGATTCACTAATCTCAGTTGTATTGAGACAACTGTGTAGCTACCTGGCTAGTATAGAGCTAAATCCATTTCTATACTAGTTAAATTCCAAACATCAATTTAAAATTGAAACCATTAGAACATTAAGAGAATAAATACACCCACACAAACAGAATCTCATCTTTGACAAAGGAGCAGAAAGCAATTTAATGAAGAAAGGATAGCTAAAACAACTGGACATCCACATGCAAACAAATGAAATTAGACACTGGCTTTACACTTTCACAGGAATAACTCAAATGAATCAAAGATCTAAATATAAAACATACAAACGTCTTCCATAAAACTTATAAAAGATAACACAGAAGAAAATCTTGATGACCTTGGATTTGGCAATGAATTTTTGGATATAACACTGAAAGTACAATCCATGAAAAATGTTAAGCTGGACTTATTATTATTAAAAACTCCTGCTTTGTGAAAGACACGTTAAGAGAATGAAAAAAAGCCAAGCCTGGAAGAGAATATTTGCAACATGGCTAATAAAGAATTTGTTTTCGGGGCACCTGGGTGGCTCAGTGGGTTAAACCTCTGCCTTCAGCTCAGGTCATGATCTCAGGGTCCTGGGATCGAGCCCCACATCGGGCTCTCTGCTCAGCGGGGAGCCTGCTTCCTCCTCTATCTCTGCCTGCCTCTCTGCTTACTCGTGATCTCTCTCTGTCAAATAAATAAATAAATAAATCTTAAAAAAAAAATAATTTGTTTTCAAAATATACAAAAGAACTCTTAAATAGTGTTGGGAAAAGTCGTTAGCTACATGCAAAAGAATAAAACTGGACCACTATCTTACACCATGTACCAAAATACATCCAAAATGGATTAAAGACTTGAATGTAAGACCTGGAATCATAAAACTCCTAGAAGAAAGCATAGGCAGTAAGCTCTTTGATATCTGTCTTAGCAATATTTTTTTGGACCAGGCAAAAAGCAACATAAGCTAAAACAAACAAATGGGATTACATCAAACTAAAAAGCTTTTACACAGTGAAGAAAATCATCAGTAAAAGGAAAAGACAAGCTACTGAATGGAAGAAGATATCAGCAAATCGTACATCCTATAAGGATTTAATATCCAAAATATATAAAGAACTTATACAACTTTAAAACTCCCAAATAACCTAATTAAAAAAATGGGCAGAGGACTTGAATAGACATTTTTCCAAAGAAGACATACAGATGGCCAACAGGTGCATGAAAAGATGCTCAACATCACTAATCATCACTAATCAATAATAATCATCACAGAAATGCAAATCACAACTACAATATCACTTCACACCTGTCAGATTGGCTATTATCAAAAAGACCAAAAAAAAAAAAAAGTGCTCTTAGGATATAAAGAAAAATGATCCTTTGTACAATGTTGTTGGAAACGTGAATTGGTATAGCCACTATGGATAACAGTATGGAACTTTCCCAAAAAATTACAAATAGAACTGCCATATGATCCAACAATTCCACTTGTGGGTACTTATCTGAAGGAAACAAAAATACTAATCTGTATAAATACACGCACTCCTGGGGCACTTGGGTGGCTTAGAGGGTTAAGCCTCTGCCTTCAGCTCAGCTCATGATCTCAGGGTCCTGAGATCGAGCCCCAATTCGGGCTCTCTGCTCAGCGGGGAGCCTGCTTCCCCGCCCCCACCCCCTGCCTGCCTCTCTGCCTACTTGTGATTTCTGTCTGTCAAATAAATAAAAATAAATCTTTAAAAATATATATATGCACTCCTATATTCATTGCACCATTATTTACAATAGCCAAAATACAGAAGCAATCTAAGTATCCATGGATGAATGGATTTTTTAAAATGTGACACATACATATACACATATTGTAGTATTACTCAGCCATAAAACAGAATGAAATCTTACCATTTGAAATAACACAGATGGACCCCAAAGTGTATTCCGCTAAGTCAAGTAAGTCAGAGAAAGACAAGTACTATATGATTTCACTTACATGTGAAATCTAAAAAACAAACAAAAGAACAAAACAGATTCAAGGTGGGAGGGGCTGAGGGCAAAATAGGTGAAGGGGATTAAAAGGTACAAACTCTCAGTTATAAAATAAAGTCATGGAAAGAGAAATCCATTGGTTTGATAAGAATCTGCGAGACCATGAGGTTCTTGATCTGTGCAGGGTATTAATGTGTAAGAGCTGCCTATTCCAGGATTTCTCTAGAGGCTGGCAAGAGTACTGAACCAGCTGTCATTTCTATCTTGCTGGTCTGACAGGCTTGGAAATGTCTGAACCTTAGGACCCACTTTCCTTTCTTACCCAATGTTTTCCTGGCAGAACACTGTGGATTGTTAATTGCCGTAAGCTGGAAAACAGTTTGCATTTACAACTATAAATGTATTCATCCTTTTAACTTATGTAAGGATTTTGTACCCAATTCTCAATTCTTTAAGACAGGACAGTAAATTTTGGTTTCTATTGTTCTGTGAAAACATTAGGTCCCAACAAAGCATCATTGTGTGAGGAAAAGAAAGTGCTGCAGCAAAGAAAATAAAAAATAAATAAGTCATGGAGATGAAAGCACAACATGTGACACTAGTCAATGGTATTATGATAACTTTACATGGTGATAGATGGCAACTGTTAGAATAATTTGCCAACATATAAAGATATCAAATTACTATCGTGTACAACAAAAACTAACAGGCTATTGTGTGTCAATTATACGTCAGTAAAATAAATAATAAAATTTAAAAAGATTCTTAGTTGTCAAAAACACAAAACTTCAACAATAAGAAAACAATCTAATTAAAATATGCGCAAAAGATGGGGCAAAAAAACATGGGTGGCTCAGTCTGTTAAGCATCCAACTCTTGATTTTGGCTCAGGTCATGATCTCAGGGTAGTGAATTTGAGCCCATTGTGAATCTGGGCTCCACACTCAGCAGGGATTCTGCTTGAGATTCTCTTTCTCTCCCTCTGGCCCTCCCACCTCTCTAAAATAAATCAATCTTTTTTTTTTTTTGTAGTTTTTGATGTAGTGTTCAATGATTTATTAATTGTGTATAACACCCATGGCTCATCACCACTTGTGCCCTCCTTAATACCCATTACCCAGCTACCCCATTCCCCGCACCCCCTCCTTTCTGTAACCTTCAGTTTGCTTCCCAGAGTCCGGAGTCTCTCATGGTTTGTTTCTCTCTCTGACTTTTCTTCTCATGCAGTTTTCCTCCCTTCCCCTATGTCCACTGCGATGGACCAGAGCAAAGGACCAAAGGACCATAAATAAATCTTTTTTTTTTTTTTTTTTTTTTTAAAGAATTTATTTATTTATTTGACAGAGAGAGAGATCACAAGTAGGCAGAGAGGCAGGCAGAGAGAGAGGAGGAAGCAGGCTCCCCGCAGAGCAGAGAGCCCGATGCGGGACTCGATCCCAGAACCCTGAGATCATGACCTGAGCCGGAGGCAGCGGCTTAATCCACTGAGCCACCCAGGCGCCCCCATAAATAAATCTTTAAAAAATAAAAATTAACATGGGCAAAAGATCCAAATAGATATTCCACCAAAGAAAATACACAGATGGAAAATAAGGATATTAAAAGATGCACAACATCATATGTAATTAGGAAATTGTGAATTAAAACAATGAAATATCACAACTGGAATTGTTAAATTTTTTTTAAAAAATTGACAATACCACGGTGCCTGGGTGGCTCAGTGGGTTAAAGCTTCTGCCTTCGGCTCAGGTGATGATCCCAGGGTCCTGGGATCGAGCCCCACCTCGGGCTCTTTGCTCAGTGGGGAGCCTGCTTCCCCTCTGTATCTCTGCCTGCCTCTCTGCCTACTTGTGACCTCTCTGTCAAATAAATAAATAAAATCTTTAAAAAAAAAATTGACAATACCAAATGCTGACAAGGATGTGGAGCAACAGGAACTCATTCTTTCATTGAAGGTGTAAATGCAAAATAGTACAGCCCACCTACGCAGAACATTTATAGAAGCTTTATTCATAATGGTCAAAACTTGGACTCAACCAAGATGTCTTCAATAGGTGAATGTATAAACAAACACTGGTATAACCACACAATGGGATATTATTCAGTGATAAAAGAAATGAGCCAACCAGAAGAAATAAACAGACATTTCCCCAAAGAAGACATCCAGGTGGCCAACAGACAAATGAAAAGATGTTCAACATCATTTATCATTAGGGAAATGCAAATTAAAACTACAGTGAGATATTATCTCACACCTGTTAGAATGGCTAAAATCAAAACCACAAAAAACATAGGTGCCTGGGTGTCTCAATTGGTTGTGTCCAGACTCCAGATTTTGGCTCAGGTCAAAATCTCAGGGTCATATGATCAAGCCTGGTGTTAGGTTCCATACTGGGCATGGAGCCTATTTAAGATTCTCTCTCCCTCTCTCTCTGTCCCTCCTCCACTCTCTCTATCTCTCTCTCAAAATAAATAAATAAACACAAGAAACAAGTGTTGGCAAGTATGTGGAGAAAAAGAAATCCTCATGTACTTTTGGTAGGAATGCAAACTGGTACAGCCACTCTGCAACAGTATGGAGGTTCCTCAAAAAGTTAAAAATAGAGCTACCCTATGATCCAGCAATTGCACTACTAGGTGTTTATCCAAAGGATACAAAACCACTTGTTCAAAAGGATACATACACCCTGATGTTTATTGCAGCGTTAATTATAACAGCCAAATTATGGCAGCAACCTAAGTGTCCATCAATAGATGAATGGATAATGATGTGGGGGGTGTGTGTGTGTACATATGTGTGTATACACACACATATGTACATGTATACACACATATATGTATGTGTATATATGTATATACATACACATAATGGAATATTGTTCAGCCATGAAGAAGAATGAAATCTTGCCATTTGCAACAACTTGGATAGAGCTAGAGAGTATAATGCTAAGTTAAATAAGTCAGTCAGAGAAAGATAAATACCATATGATTTCACTCATACATAGAATTTAAGAAACAAAAAAAAAGAGCAAAGGCAAAAAAAAAAAAAAAAAGAGAGAGAGAGAGAGATACAAACCAAGACACAGACTCTTAACTATAGAGAACAAACTGATGGTTACTAGAAGGGAGGTGGATGGGGCAGACGGGTAAAACAGGTGATGGGGATTAAGAGGTGCACTTGTCATGATAAGCACCAGGTGATGTATGGAATTGCTGAATCACTATTTTGTGCACTTGAAACTAATATAGCACTGTATGTTAGGTATACTAGAATTAAAGGTTTTTTAAAAATGAGCCATCAAACCATGAAAAGACATGGAAGAAACTTAAATACATATTGCTAAGTAAAAAGTCAATCTGAAAATCTACAGTTCTATGATTCCAATTACATCACGCTCTAGAAAAGGCAAAACGACAGAGACAGTAAGAAGATTGGTTATGGTTGGGGAGTGGAAAGGAGGGATAAATAGGTGAAGCATGGGATTTTTTTCAGGCTAGTGAAACTATGCTGTTTGATATTATAATGGTGAATATGTATCATTATACCTTGTCAAAACTCACAGACCTGTACAACAGAAAGCCTGAATCTTAATGTAAACTATGGACTTTTGTTAATAATACATTGATATTGGTTTATCAATTGTAACAAATGTACCACACTAATGCAAAATGTTAACAATAAGGGGAACTGAATACAGAAGAGAAAGGAGTTATACAGAATTCTCTGCACTATGTGCTCTATTTTCTCTAAATCTAGAACTGCTCTAAAACAAAACAAAACAAAACAAAAACAAAATCTATGGGCACCTGGATGGCACAGTCAGTTGAGCATCCAACTTTTGATTTTGGCTCAGGTCATGATCTCAGGGTCATGAGGTCAAGCCCCACATCAGGCTCTGCATTTAGCACAGAGTCTGCTTGTCTCTCTCCTTCCCCCCTGCCCCTCACCCCCACTTATGCTCATGCTCTCTCTCTAAAAATTAAAGTCTTTAAAAAAAAAAAAATCTAGTTCATCCTCTAAATTGGAAGGGTAAGAGACTAGTAGTCTTGTACACTCAAAATCATATCCCAGAGAGAGAGAATTCCCAGTACCATGGGCAGAAATTCACAAGTTGCAGAACCTAGGTTTGATTTACTAATTCGTCTCTTTAATCGAGTTGTTTGTTTAGGACAAAATTGATCTGAAGACTGACAGAACAAACTGCACATCTAGAGGGAGAGAAGAAGACATATCATGGAAGGTAGGAGGTGCAGAGATGTGGTTTGGGGGAGAAAGAGATCATGGATGCTGCAGAGGGCAGGGAGCCCTGGTCACAGAGGAGGGAAGGAGGAAGGGAGAGAGAAATGCACAGGGGACTGCGTATGGAAAACACTTCCCCAAAGCAACTGACAGGGAAAAGGAGAGGAGCTGATTTTCAAAATTTTTTGACAACCAATGGGGCTCAAAGACTAGAGTTTTAGCTGTCCACAGCAGGACTAAATATAAAGCTCTACAAAGCTTCAGCTCTAGTGGAAATAGCATCAGATCTCTTTTAACAAACAGACGGGAGGGTGCCTGGGTGGCTCAGTGGGTTAAGCCTCTGCCTTCGGCTCAGGTTGTGATCTCAGTGTTCGGGGATCGAGGCCCGCATCGGGCTCTCTGCTCAGTGGGGAGCCTGCTTCCCCTCTCTGTCTCTGCCTGCCTCTCTGCCTACTTGTGACCTCTCTGTCAAATAAATAAATAAAATCTTTTAAAAAAAATGGGTGCCTGGGTGGCTCAGGGGATTAAAGCCTCTGCCTTCGGCTCAGGTCATGATCCCAGGGTCCTGGGATCGAACCCCGTATCAGGCTCTCTGCTTAGCTTCCTCTCTCCTTCCTCCTCTCTCTCTGCCCACCTCTCTGCCTATTTGTGATCTCTATCTGTCAAATAAATAAATAAAACCTTTAAAAAAAAAAACAGACAGGAATACACAAGTTAAAATGTGCCACACTCAGGGCGCCTGGGTGGCTCAGTGGGTTAAAGCCTCTGCCTTCAGCTCAGGTCATGATCCCAGGGTCCTGGAATCGAGCCCCACATCGGGCTCTCTGCCCGGCAGGGAGCCTGCTTCCTCCTCTCTCTCTGCCTGCCTCTCTGCCTACTTGTGATCTCTGTCTGTCAAATAAATAAATAAATAAATAAAATCTTTAAAAAAAAAAAAAAAGTGCCACACTCTGGCCAAGATCCAAACACTCGCCACTACAGGCAAGGAGAAACTCTGAAGAGGACTGACCTGAAGGAAAGAGGGGCCAAAACAGCATAAGAGTACACACTCTGAAACACTTCCTAAAGTACTGGGCCCTGGACAGTACAGGACCTCTACTTCATAAAACCATTACTCTCAAGAGCAGGAAAGATAACCGGCTTTCTTTCTTTCTTTTTTTTTTTTTTTTTTTTTTTGATACCTTATCTATTTATCTGACACAGAGAGAGCACAAGCAAAGGGAGCAGCAGAGAGAGAGGGAGAAGCAGGCTCTCCACTGAGCAAGAAAGGGAGAAGCAGGTTCTTGGCTGAGCAGGAAGCCCAATGTAGGGTTCAATCCCAGGACCCTGGGATCATGACCAGATTCAAAGGCAGACACTCAACCAACTGTGCCACCCAGGTGGCCCCATAACAGGCTTTCCTAATACAAAGAAGAAGACAGAGACCTACACAAAATGCCAAGACAGAGGAATTCATCCCGAAAGAAAGAATAAGAAAAGATCACACTGCTAGGGATCTAATGAAAACAAATATAAGTAATATTCCTGATCCAGAATGTAAAGCAACAATCATAAGGATACTAGCTGGGCTTGAGAAAAGCACAGAAGACAGCAGGGAGACCCTTATCCAAGAGACAAAAAACCTAAAATGTAGTCAGGCTGAAATGAAAACTGCAATAACCAAGATGCAAAATTGACTGGATGTAATGACTACAAGGATGGAAGAAGCAGAGGAACAAATAAGTGATATAGAAGACAAAATTATGGAAAATAATGAACTGAAGAGGGAAAGAAAAATACTGGATCATGAATGTAGACCTAGGGAACTCAGCGATTCTATAAAGCATAATAACATTTGTATCATAGGAGTCCCAGAAGAATTGGGAAAAGAGGGCATAAGTTTTATTTGAAGAAACTACAGCTGAAAACTTTCCCAGTCTGGGAAAGGAAACAGATATCCAAATCCAGGAAGCACAGAGAACTCCCATCAAAATCAACAAAATCAGGCCAACACCAAGACACATCATAGTAAAATTTGCAAAATATAGAGATAAGGAAAAAAATACTAAATGAAGCAAGACAAAAGAAGTCCTTAACAAATAAGGGAAGATGAATAAGGTTAGCAAAAGATCTCTCCACAGAAACTCAGCAGGCAAGAAGAAAGTGGCATGATATATTCAACATGCTGAATGGGAAAAACATACAGCTCTTATGCTCTTCATATCCTCTATCCTGCAAGGCTGTCATTCAGAACAGGAGAGATAAAGAGTTTCCTAGACAAACAAAAGGAGTTCATGACCACTAACCTGGCTTTCAAGAAATATTAAAGGATACTCTCTGAATGGGAAAGAAAGATCAAAAGTGACAAAGGCTAGAAAGGAACAAAGAAAAATCTCTAGAAACAACAACAACAACACAAGTAATAAAATGGCACTAAGTTCATATCTATCAAAAATCACTCTGATATAAATGGACTAAAAACTCCAAAGGACACCGGGTGTCAGAATGGATTTAAAAAAAAAAAAAAACCATCAATATATGCTGCCTACAAGAGACTCATTTTAGACCTAAAGACACCTGTAGATTGAAAGAGAAGGGATGGAGAAATATTTACCATGCAAATGGATGTCAAAAGAAAGTCAGAGTAGCCATTCTAATATCAGATAAGCTAGATTTTAAAGAGACTATAACAAGAGAGGAAACAGGGCACATCATAATAAAGGGGTCTATCCAACAAGAAGATCTAACAATGGTAAATATTTATGCCCCCAACTTGGGAGCACCCAAATATATAATATAATTAATAACAAACATAAAGGAACGCATCAGTAATAAAATAATAATAGTAGGGGACTTTAACACCCCCGCTTACATCAATGGACAGACGATCCAAGCAGAAAATCAACAAAATCAACCAAGAAACATGGCTATGAATGACACACTGGACCACATGGACTTAAAATAACAGATATATTCACAACACTAAGCTCAGAGCAGCAGAATACATATTCTTTTCAAGTGCACATGAGACCTTCTCCAGAACAGATCACATACTAGGTCACAAATCAGGCCTCAAATAGTACAAAAAGACTGAGACCATACAACACATTTTTCAATCACAATGCTATGAAACTTGAAGACAACCACAAGAAAAAATTTGGAAAGACCACAAATATACAGAAGCTAAAGAACATTCTACTAAAGAATGAATGGGGGCACCTGGGTGCCTCAGTTGGTTAAGCAACTGTCTTCAGGTCATGGTTCCAGAGTCCCGGGATTGAGTCCCGTATCAGGCTCCCAGCTCCACAGGGAGTCTGCTTCTCCCTCTGACCTCCTCGCTCATGCTCTCTCTCAGTCTCTCTCTCAAATAACTAAATAAAAATCTAAAGAAAAAAAAATGAATGGGTAAGGGAGTCTAATTTTCAACAAAGCAGGAAAAGAATATCCAACAGAAAAAGGACAGTCTCTTCAACAATGGTGTTGGGAAAACTGGATAGCAACACGCAGAAGAATGAAACTAGACCACTTTCTTACACAATACACAAAAATAAATTCAAAATGGACAAAAGACCTAAATGTGAGATAGGAAAAATCCTAGAGGAGAACAAAGGCACTATCTCTTTGACATCAACCATAGCAACTCCCTACTACATACATCTCCAGAGGTAAGGGAAAGAAAAGCAAAAATGAACTATTGGGGCGTCATCAAGATAAAAAGTTTCTACACAACAATGGAAACAATCAATAAAACAAAAAGGTAGTCTTTGGAATGGGAGAAGATATTTGCAAATGACATATCAGATAAAGAATTAATATCTAAAATATATAAAGAACTTAACAAACTCAATGCCAAAAAACAAATAACCTAGTTAAGAAATGGGTGGAAGACATCAATAGGCATTTTTCTAAAGAAGACATCCAGATCATTCAACATCATTCATCATCAGGGAAATACAAATCAAAACTACAAATACCACCTCAAAATGCCTAAAATTAACAACACAGGAAACAAAAGATGTTGGCGAGGATGCAGGGAAAGGGGAACCCTCTGGCCCTGTTGGTGGGAATGCAAACTGGTGTGGCCACTTGGGAAAAGAATATGGAGGTTCCTCACAAAGTTAAAAATAGAACTACCCTAGGATTCAGGGTGGTTCTCGCACTGCTAGATATTTACCCAAAGGATACAAAAATATTGATTTGAAGGGATACATGCACCCCAATGTTTATGGCAGCATTTACTAAGAACAGGCAAATCATGGAAAGAATGCAAATGTCCATCAACTGATGAGTAGATAAAGAAGAAGATGTGGTGCGTGTATGTGTGTATATATATATATGTGTATATATATATGTGTATATATATATGCGTGCGTGTATGTGTGTGTATATATATGTATATACATAATGGAATATCACTCAGCCATCAAAAAGAATGAAATCTTGCTATTTGCAACAATGTCATGGACCCAGAGTGTATCATGCTAAGCAAAATCAGTCAGTCAGAAAAAGACAAATGCCAAATGTTCTCACTCATATGTGGAATTTAAAATCAAATGAACATGGGGGTAGGGTGGGGAAGAGGCAAACCATAAAACAGAGCTTTAACTATAGAGAACAAACAAGATTGATGGAGGGAGGTGGGCCAGAGATGGGCTAAATGGGTGATGGGCATTAAGGAGAGAAACTGCTTGCCAGGCACTGGATATTTCAAACTGATGGTTTTAGCACCTTAAAGCAGAATGACAAATTGAAAGCTATCTTTTTCCTTCATGGTTATTTGGAAGGTGCAGCTATGACATGGCACATTATTTAGCACAGTTCAACATTCTAAATATCACTACAGAGAATTTTTGTAAAATACTATATTTCACAAGTCATTTTTCTTACATTTTAAATTAAAATGAGGACATTGTCTCTATGCAATTCTACATTTACATTCCCCCCATCAGTTCTTCTTCCCATGAGTGTTGGTGTTGTGTCAGATGCTCCCTGAATAACCTGTATGTTGACTACACCTACATCTGTACTCCTCAGTGGTTCAAATTCCCACAGGTCCCTCCTGGAGACTCAGTTTTGATGAGCATTCCCCTTGTTAAAATAGACTCATCTTCCCCTGTCAATCTGGTCTTCTTCCTTGCCTACTTCAGATGTTAATCAGAGAGGATCTGGGGTAGAGTGAGATTGAAAAGACAGAAAAGAAGAGATTAGGGGGCGCCTGGGTGGCTCAGTGGATTAAGCCGCTGCCTTCGGCTCAGGTCATGATCTCGGGGTCCTGGGATCGAGTCCCGCATCGGGCTCTCTGCTCCGCGGGGAGCCTGCTTCCTCCTCTCTCTCTGCCTGCCTCTCTGCCTACTTGTGATCTCTCTCTCTGTCAAATAAATAAATAAAATCTTTAAAAAAAAAAAAAAAGAAGAGATTAAGGATTAACTTCGAGTTTGTAGTTTTGCTGATTATCACCAAATTAGTTCTTAGCAAATCCAGTTAACTTCACCTCCTAAGCATTAAAAAGGAAATCCCCTCTTTGCTATCTCTATTTTACCTCCCTAGGTTGTATAATGGACACACAATGCTTTCTATGTGTGCTTGGACTTCACAAATCTGTCTTAGCCGCCACCAGAAAGAGCTCAAAGAGCTGGAAGGTACTAATCTGATTACATCACTTATTGCCTACAACCCTCTATTGAGCAATCAGACATTGAGGTGGTCAAGACAGTGAGCCAAACTTAAGTAACAATCAAGCCTTTATTCCCTCACTGTGATAGTAGGGCAAGCCAGAGGCCAAAAGAGAGGCCCAGTTCCACAGGGTTCCATTCCTTGCCACAACCACCATGGGCTAGCATTAGGCAAGGGTCAAGTGGATGCAGTCACACATGGAGGCATCTCATTCCAAGAGCCCCCAAGCAAAAGGCTCTTGACTATGGACTTGTGGTCTAAGGGGAAAGAAAGGGGGAAGAGCCAGACATGGAGAGATACTGAGTCAAGTGGAGGAAAGTGCCTCAACCAAAGACCTCTGATGAGAAGGTCTTAGCAAAAGCACCTAGGAGGTGCCTTAGTCAAGGTCCCTGATAATGAGGCCTCTGTATAGGGACACCTGGGCTAGAAATACAGGTTACATATGAGCATGTCTGGCCTAGGTGCCTGAGTCCTAGATCTCAATTTTCTCTAGAAAACACAATGCACTGGGCACACAGCCAGTCTGGTGCAGGCAGGGCACCTTTCCCCTATGAGGCCTGCCAGACAAAAACCGTAATTGCCTATGGTCATGACTCATAGGTCACACAAGGATTCTGGCTTGGAGATAAACTCCTCACCCTTCAGTGGCTACCACAAAGCCTCAGCTTCTTCACATGGTAAACAAAGATCCCTTCATCTGAACCCCATGCCTACTTTTCTGCTCTCACCTCCTGCTTCACATTTCATACTCCAGTAAAAACTGCACCACTCCATGGGGCACCCAGGTGGCTCAGTCAGCTAAGTGTCTGCCTTTGGCTCAGGTCATGATCCTAGGGTCCTGGGATCAAGCCTTACATTGGGCTCCCTGCTCAGGATGGCATCTGCTTCTCCCTCTGCGCCTCTCCCTCGCTCTCTCTCAAAAAAATAAAGATCTTTTAAAAATTTTACTTAAAAAAAAAAAAAAACTGCCCCCTCTCCGAAGTATTCTAACCTCTATGCCTTTGCTCAGTTCCCCCCACCTTCCCCACCTTCTATTTCTTCACCAAGCAAACTCCCACTTATCCTTTAAGATTCATCCCAAGTGTCACCTCCACCAGGAAGTCTTCTTAACAAATATCGGCCTTCATTCTAGACACAAGAAATTTTTCCCTGTGTTGTGGATCCTTATGCCCTCATACATAGAAGGTGCTACCAATTTACTTACTACTTAATATTTCCTGTTTCTGTATCTGTCTATGTAACAAAACACTATATTCCTAAAGAAGAGAAGCCATACCAGCTCTTTGGAATTCCTCTACAAAAGGCCACCATTCGCTCTTTACAACTGGCTTCTTAGTCTACAGGTCTTAGGCTCCATCATGGGCAGGGATTTCTAAAATCTTTTCATTTATATATGATGGGTACTGGAACATTTAAATGTGTCCATTTTCAAAATGATAACCACAACTTTTCACCTGTAAGTTTTGAGTTTCCTGTCATTTAACTTTCACCCAATTTTTACGGGAATCCAGTCCAACAGGAGAAGGAATAGGGTAGCCAAGCAGACAACAAAGATACTCAATGTCAGCAAAGGTCTAAGCGCCAGCAGTCCTAACACAACATTAAACTGGAAAAGTCCATGTAACCTTGTATCCCTGATTAAGTTGTAGCTTCTAGCTGTGTCACTGAGGAGGAAACCAGACTCCATTCAGGGGGAGAATACAAGAATGGACTCCTCATAGGCCTAAATCCTAGGTATAAAGATTCCATGCCAGGGAAGTTAAATTTAGATTCTCTCTCTCTCTCTTTCTCTCTCTCTCCCTCTCTCAGTAAACACTAAGATGTGTGCTGGGACTATTTGCACTGTTTCTGCACCTACCGAGTAGGCACAGATCTACAGACTCCAGAAAAATCTGGCTGGGATGAGCAGCACGCCAGACATTTTAAAAATCCCAGTGAGAATAGCAAAATGAGCTTCTTACCTGGTAAAATCCTTACTCCACAGTTATACTCAAAAGGAAAAGCAATACTATTACCATGTGATTGTGTCCTCTCCTCTTTCTTATATAAAAATGTTTCTGTATCCTCTGCCATTCAAGACATTTGAGATCCTCTACATAGGAAGAAGATAGACCAGTAATTTGTGTGAAATGAATGCCTACAAATATAATGTTAAAATCCCAAAATATTTTAATGGATTGTGGCAGCCTCTAATGAAACCAAGAGATAAACAACAAATGAATGGGTACCTCCGTACTTACAAGAGAACATGAGCAACGATGGCATTCACATCAAACAGAGTATCAGGAGGGAATTCTCTAAGTAAGATGTTGCCCCTAAAAAAAATTTCAAAAAGCATTACATAAATATTCCCTTGGAATTCATTTTTCTTGTCTTTCCAATACAGTAGGTTGTAAGTTCTTTGATGTCAGAGCCTGAGTGTTATCTATTATCCCATGTACCTCCCCTACCAGCGAGCTGACCATAAAACACACAAAAATATTTATTGAAAATTACACTCAATAAATACGTTGACTTTGAGGAGCTTAGACCCTGGGCTAGGCAAAAAGACTGGGAAAAACACACGAGTCTCAACAAGGCTTCCTACCAACTTCCCAGTCATATACACACATATTCCCTAAATGGGCTGGGAAAGGAGACAAGTTGGAGAGAAAAAGAAGTGTCCTTAGCAGTTGATCTCTGAGGAGACAGAATCTGTCCCCTCTTCTTAGGCCAAATCCAAATAGTTTGGAAAAAAGACTCTCAGAAACCTCAGAGAGACTAGCATACCAAAGTGGAGAGGAATCTGTAACTGGGACATTGGCAGATCTTTCAAAAATACATTTCTTGGGGCGCCTGGGTGGCTCAGTGGGTTAAGCCTCTGCCTTCGGCTCAGGTCATGATCTCGGGGTCCTGGGATGGAGTCCCGCATCGGGCTCTCTGCTCAGCAGGGAGCCTGCTTCCCTCTCTCTCTCTCTCTGCCTGCCTCTCTCTCTACTTGTGATCTCTGTCTGTCAAATAAATAAATAAAATCTTAAAAAAAAAAAATACATTTCTTTCACACTCAAATATGGACCTGACAGATCTACTCAAAACACTAAATTTGTTAAGTGATCACTTTCCAGGCACTTATAGTAGGAATGTACATAAGAATTCTCATGTAATATTCAAAACAAGCCAGTGAGGTAGGTTTTAGAGTTATTTTATCTCATTTTATAGATAAGAAAGCTGAAGCACAGGTAACAAATCTATGACTTAGACTGTTTGCTAAGCTTCATATGACTCCTACTGCATGCAACTTTATTCTGACTTAGTGATATTTTGTATATTTTAATATTCTAGAAGTATAGCTTTGTATCTGCCTATCACACTCAAAAATATACTTTACCTGAATAAATATGCTTTCATCAAATCCTTCTCTTTTCCACAGTATCTTGAAGTTTCTTCTTTGACACAATTAACCTTTAAAAGATTATATTTAAGGCTTAGAGTATATATCAAAAGGTCAAGTTTCTTGGTTAGGGAAACAAGAAGGAAAATTAAGCAGTACAGTCTGTCTCCAGGTCAGATATTTTATTTTACTTTTCTTTATGATTTGTGTCCTGTAATTGCTCATTTATTCAAGTGCTTGAGGTAACCCTAAGGAATTATTTCTACACCTAATCGTTCTATTTAATTGTACTTAAGCGTTTACATTTAACTCAACCTTATAGAACAAGTTGGAGGTAACCAGGTAGAAATGGAAAGAAACAATTAAGGCAGGACAAAAAATCATGAGTAAAACAAGAAGCAGAAGTAAGTGGTAAGTTGGGAGCATGAAAGCATCTCAACAGCTGGAATACAGATACTGTCGGTTTCTTACCCAAAATCCATCCTTCCCTTTTGTTTTACTAACAGAACTTCCCTAAACCCAAGTGCCCCAATGAAAGACTTTTCCAGACTCTCCAACAGGTACAGATGGCTGAACGGTGTTCGAAGTCACTGGCACTGGATTCCAGATGGTTCCTAAAAGGGAGCTGACTTACACTCTTTTCCCACTTCTTTCTGACAAAAAACAGACAAGGCAGCTAGGGCACCAGCAGTAATCATGGACCATAAAACATCTTGAAAGGAGAAACCCTTGCTGAGGGTGGTGCCACAGAAACAATCAACCTTAATCACTGATGACATTAAAGCAGCCATAACAGCCCTTGATAGTTTATAATCTAGACTCTGTGTGAAAAATATAAGGATAATCCTGGCAGCAACATGAAGATACAATGGAAGGCAAGCAAGCGCATAGATAAGGAGGCAGGTTAAACGAGTATCACATCAGTGCAGGGCAAAGATGACTGGCATCTGAAGTAAAGCAGAGAAGGACAGAAGAGGTTCAAGAGATTTTTCACCAATCCAGCAAGGAGATCTAGGGAGAAGACTGGGCATGTGTTTGTAGCATGCGCTAGAGGAGGAAGGAAAGAGATAAAGAGAATGAAGAAGTTTCAAGATGGGGCAAGGAGTAGCTGCCAACAAAACTCAAACTAAGGCTGGAAGAAAGTTATTTCATTTTAGACTTTGTAAGTTTTTGTTTGTTTTTTTAAAATGGGTTCGGGGTTTTGTGTGTCTCTGTGTGTGTGTTGTTCAATTTAATTTTAATGGAGTCTGAAAGGAAGCAGAATGACAGCTGGGGAAGCCATGTTTATTTTCAAAAGCAAGAAAAGGAGAACTGATACTCAGAAAAAAGTATTAGGAATAGAGAATTAGAATTAAATGCCAGAATACAGCTACACCCCCCAAAAAAACTGAATGTTAGCAAGAATTTTTACAAGTCAGAGTATAGGAGATGATTGACATCATGACAATAGATTTTTTTTTTCCATTAATCCCATTCAACATATAGATGAACACCTACTATATGTTAGTTGCTCTTCTAGTCACCGGGGGTACAGTTAAGTTCCAAATAAAAATCTTTATCTTTAGAACTTACATTCTAAAAGTAGATACAATTTTAAAAATGAATTAATAGGCAGTGTTAAGTCCCATATAGAAAAAAATACTAAGGGGACAGGGTATGACGGGACATTTTAGATAGGTAACCAAGGAAGGCTTGGAGGAGGGAGTGACCTTTGCACAAAGAACAGAAGGCATGGAACGAAGCATACGATTACATAAGTATATGGAAGAGAGAAGTTCTAAGCAGCAGGGAAAATATTTGCAAAGGCCTTATGGAAAAAAGCACTTCTAGCTTGTTCAAGTAACAAAAAGATGACCTGTAGGTTTCAAGAACAAACTGAGCTAGGTAAAGAGACAAAAAATGAAATTAGAGGGGCGCCTGGGTGGCTCAGTGGATTGGGCCGCTGCCTTCAGCTCAGGTCATGGTCTCGGGGTCCTGGGATCGGGCCCCGCATCGGGCTCTCTGCTCCGCGGGGAGCCTGCTTCCTCCTCTCTCTCTGCCCGCCTCTCTGCCTACTTGTGATCTCTCTCTCTGTCAAATAAATAAAAAAAAAAAAAAAAATGAAATTAGAGAGAAAGCCAGTGTCAGTAAGAGTGAAAGGTTTCTATTTTATCCTTACTGTAATGGGAAGGGGTAGCAGAGTGACCTCACACATATGAATTATGTGTGGAAAAAAGTTTAGTGGGACAAGAGTGAAAGGAGAAAGATCAATTATTAGAAGGCTTATATAATTTCCTAGATGAGAAGTGATGAAGATTTAGATGGGGGGTGGGGGGGTGAAAGTGTAGGATGTGAGAAGATTTGAGAAGTTTTAATAATAGAACCTAAAGATTTATTGATGGATTGTTTACAACAAAATGAAAAATCAAAATGATCCAAAGTTTTTTTTTTGTTTTAAAATCTGCTTTGATATAGTAAGATAGCTATACTGCTTTCTTCTGATCATCACTTACATGATACATCTTTTTCCTTCATTTACCTTGAAGATGTCTGAAGCCTTTATTTTAAGATGAATTTCTAAATTGTACAGAGTAGGGTTTGGTTATCATACCCAGCCTGGCAATCTTTGTCTTAACTGGAATATTTAGTTCAATCTATATTTTAGTGTTTCCTTCATCTGCATCTTCCTCCTAAAATCTTAACTTTTAAAGACAATCTCAAAATGCTACCTTTTGTCAAGTCTTTCCTACTACCACACATGACCTTCTGCCCTGACAGTCAGGTATGAGCGTCCCTTCCTTTAAACCTAAATGGCATTTTATTTGTAACTATTACAATGATTGTGTTCTGCTAATTTCTGAAATGATTTGTGAATATATTTTTTCTCCCCTATTTAGGATCTAAATTCTTCAAGGAAATAGACTGTATCTTAGTCACATATCTATCTAAAAGACTAAACAAAGTCACCTCATTTCAGGTCATAAACATTTACCCAATATCTATTATGTGTCAGAGAGTGAGCTAGGTCCTCAATATAGGTCTGTCTTATTCACCAGTCTCCTTTCCAAACAGCTTAGCATCCTCAACTGTAAAATCAAGACTTTAAGTTTTGTTAGTTCATAAAGGCAACATGCTGGACATGAACCTTAATACTCTATTTTAGTTACTAGATACATGGTTATTAGCTACTAGATAAACAGCATGATTATCCCTTTTGAATGTCGCACCAGCCTAGTATTTCATTTCTAAACTGTAGAATTTTATTAAAAGCGCCTTGAAGATGAGCACCATTATCATTCTAGAGCGAAATCAGTTGTTCAAAGTTAACAAAGTTACACATAGAATTGACATAAAAAATTTTTTTTAAGTATTTACAGTGATATAATAAGAAACAGATAATTGGTTTTTGCCCCTGGTTCCTGACACAGGGCTCCTGAAACCCTTATTATTTCCTGAGTGATAGGAGTATCTTTTGATCTAATATTTCGTCTTTAACCCCAGTTCCTTATATAAAAGCTTCTAAGACCCTTGGAAACCCCTGTAGTGTTTAAGAGTATCTTTCTGCATGCTAATGAGGTGACTGACCCCTGGGAGCTCCTATATAGCTTTGAGATGAAGACTCTTAACCAAAAAGACAAAGGCATGATTAGGTTGAACTTTCTGTATCACCTCCTGTCCTCAGGAGATTGTGTTAATCACCAAGGGCCAAAGATTTAATCAATCGTGTCCACATAATGGAACTCCCATAAAAACCCTAAACAACAGAGCTTGGAGAGCTTCCAGGGTGGTGAACACATCCAAGTACCAGGAGTGTGGCACAGGCCAAACCAGAAAAGGACAGAAGCTCCTGTGCTCAAGACTTCCAGACCTCGCTCTATGCAGCTCATCCACTGGGCTGTTCCAGGGCTCCATCATTTATAATAAACCAGTACTAGTAAACAAAGTGTTTTCCCTTAATCCTGCAAGCCATTCTAGCAAATTATTAAACCCAAGGAGGGGGTTGTGGAGCCCCCAATTTGTAGCCAAGTCAGGCAGAAGTTGTAGGTAACCTAGGAATCTACTCCTTGGGATTGGCATCTGAAGCTGGCGGGGGGAGGGCAGTCTTATAGGACTGAGCCTTTAACCTGTAAGATTGGGGCTAAGTGGGCAGCTAGTGACAGAACTGATTGGTGTGGGAAAACTCATACATTTGATGTAGAAAGTGTTCTCTGGGTAGAGGAAAGAGTTTCCCTTTGGTAGCCAAGATTAGTTAACCTTTCTATGCTTCCTGCCCTGGGAACTCTAGCTGTAGGGACCAAGTGGGACAGTGACCATCTCTCAGAGGTAGAAGGCTAATGAACTAAGAAAAAACAAATATACACAGAAAGTTAGGTAGACACTAATCTGAGAGAATTCAATAATCACTGGATTTTAATCATTCAATTTTCTGAGGTACAAATTCTAAGATTAAAGTAAATGAAAAGCTCATGGAGCTATCTAATCTATGACGCATGTGGAAATTTTCCATATACTCAATGACAAGTTAAAACATTTTTTTGAGAAAAAAATTAAATATGTCATTTCAAGTTAGAGTGTTCTGACTTTATTCTAAAAATAAAGGGAAAACTGAAACATAACTAATTATAAAGACTCAGAAGACTAGAAAAGCAAACAATTACCTCAATTTTTGTACCTCAGTTTGTGGTCATAAACTGAGCTAATAAACTGAAATTTAATAAATAATTGAATATAGAGATCTATTATAATGTATTTGTCAGGCAAAACAAAACAACAAAGCCTAACCATAGGATTGAAAACTGAACCATGGCCTCAATAAAATAGTTTACAAAATAAATTCTAAGCCAAAGAATTCTGAACAGCTTTTTTTCTTCATGTATTAATTTACACAATAACCTGGAACTATCTTTCTGTGCTTCTATTTTTTCGTATATAAAACGGTAGGAAAAAAAATTTTTCCAGTCTGGAAAAAGGTGTGAAACATAAGTATATTTAGATACTCAGCCTTAAGTCATATAATTGTTAAGTGTTTGTCACTAATAATTTAGTAACAAAAAAATGTCTTCCTACCTTTGCAACTGAAATTCCATAGTCCTGGAGAGGTTTAACAGCCTCATTCAGTTCTTCAAGAAATACAGAGGTTCTTGGAGAATCTAAAAATAAGAAATGTTTAATGAATGTTTTATGGCTTGCTCCTTAGAAAAGATGAATTTTTAAAACTAAACCTGAAAGCTGCACACTGAAGAAGAAAGAGATCAGTTTGCCCTAAAAGTATACAAAACAACAAATAATCAATAAACATACCTAGTTACATATTTTTATACCCTCATTTCCTATTGCCTCATTATTCATATTTCTAATGTTTTTATGATATATTTTAACTTTGTAAGTGAATTTTTAAAATTTCTAAAACAAGGGGCGCCTGGGTGGCTCAGTGGGTTAAAGCCTCTGCCTTCAGCTCAGGTCATGATCTCAGGGTCCTGGGATCGAGCCCTGCATCGGGCTCTCTGCTTAGCAGGGAGCCTGCTTCCCCATCTCTTTCTGCCTGCTCTCTGACTACTTGTGATCTCTCTGTCAAATAAATAAATAAATAATCTTAAAAAAAATTTTTTTTTTAAATTTAAAGCTAACATTTGACATTATTTTTCCAAGTTTAATACCACCTACACAACACACATGGATACATGTACAAAACTTGCCAAACGATTTTAAAGCTTTTTTTTTAATGAGAGAAAGAGAGAGAGCATGCATATAAGTGAGGGGGAGGGGCAGCAGGAGAGGAATAGAATCTCAAGCAGGCTCCACACCCAGCACAGAGCCCATCATGGGGCTCAATCTCACCACCCCAAGATCATGACCTGAGCTGAAATCAAGAATCCAACACTTAACTGACTGAGCTACCCAGGCGCCCCTCAAAATAATTTTAAAATACCATTTTCAAATGACAATTAGAAGAGAGCCAACAGAAATGTGGATTCATTCCACTTACTAATTCCAAAAATAGTTTTTTAAGGGATAAAGACTTAACGAGACCATTACAATTTTTAGTTATGTTCAACTGGTTAATCAGTGTAATTAATGGTACAGCTAAAGCAAGGTATTAAACAAAAGTGTTATTAATACTTCATTTAAAGTTTTAAAACACTTTTATTTGTTCACTAAAAACACCAAAAAGTATACTTTCAGAAATGACTAGATGAAATTCAGATGTAATTCTACTAATAGCTAATTCTTATCTAGTATTTACTATGGACTAGTCACATGAGTAAATTCATTAAATCCTTACAACAAATTTATAAAGCTAGTATTTCCTCATTAAGGATGACAACAAAAACACAGAGAGGCTAGGTGACTTGATCAAAATCATACAGTGGCAAAATCGGGATTTAAACTCAGGCAGGCATATTTTAGTAGCAGCTTTATGGCACATAATACTAATCCTGACAATAAATTCCCACTGAGAATATTGATTAAACAGCAATAGAAACATTACAAAAATCATGTAGAATATAAAAAATACTTACCAGCTTGACAAAAATAAGCTAAGGAGGCTTTTCCTGGTTGTAATGTACTGAAATATTTCTGAGGACTCAGTTCTGATAGAGAGCCTACTGCTGACTTACAAAAAATGCACATCATAACAAAAGAGACGCCCACTCTAAATAAATTGAAACTGGAAGACATCATCAGCTGTAGTTGTACATGGGCAGGAGGTTTTTGTCTGTTTTTTTCAGTGCTGCGGTTCTGTTGCCTAGGGTAATACCTAGCAAGAGCAGGTGTTCAACAAAGTTTTGCTGAATAAATTTGTTAAACAAATGAATGAAGTAAAATCTGCAAAAAGAATAATATAAGGCATTACTTATATATTTGAGCTTGCCAGTACTTTCCTATTTCCTTCTAGTAAATATTTGAGAGGGATGGTATAAAATGACATTGATTTAATAATACTATTGATTTTTGATACTTGCAAAAGATATCTAGAAAATTCAATATGAAATATTTTGAGTTTAATAGATATTTACTAAAGGATGTTAAGCTAATTGTCATTTTTAAGGGTTCTAAAATTAATTCTCAAAACATTGCTTAATCCTTGTTTTATTTTTTATTTATTTATTTATTTATTTTTATTTATTTGTCAGAGAGAGAGAGAGAGTGAGCACAGGCAGACAGAGTGGCAGGCAGAGACAGAGAGAGAAGCAGGCTCCCCGCCGAGCACAGAGCCCGATGTGGGACTCGATCCCAGGACGCCGAAATCATGACCTGAGCCACAGGCAGCTGCCCAACCAATTGAGCCACCCAGGCGCCCCTTAATCCTTGTTTTAAATTGGGCATTTTATCTTTCTCTACCTAGAACAGACTTACAATCAATACTCAGTTATTTAATACCATTAAATGGGAGTGAGACATCCAAAATCTATATCTACTATGTCCACATTCTTTTTTATTTTAAATTCCCTAGAAGACAGCTATAAAAACTATTTAAAGGACATTCCTTTTAAATATACTTTTAATACATGACTTAGACTTATTTATATAGCTTAGAAATTCAAGCATCTTTTCCAACCCAATTTTAATTCAACTCTATTTTCTGAACTCAGATTTGTTTTAGATATCCTCCTTTCATCTTCCTTCATGCTGTACTTACTTCCATGCTATCCTCTGCATCTGTTGTCAATTCTTCCTCTTCTGTTTTGCTACCTTCAAATTTCTCTTGAACAATTTCTTCTTTCAGGAAGTTTTTCTACTGATGATCTATACTACCTAAATTTAAAAGAAGATAGTTTGGGAAAATATATCATACTTCTAGGAGGTAATATACACCCACAAGCATAGGGGAGAATTTTAATTTTTTCAAAATTTCAAACAGAATCCCTACCTTTCAAACAAAAGATCACTATCTCAAAAACAAGAGACAGAAAAAAATAGCTAAAAATTGCTCCTAAGGAGAGGGGTATGTTTTCTCAGTACAGAATTAAATGATAGAAGAATGAAAAATTTAGTGAAAATTATACTAAACTGGGTATTTACTTCACTTTTTTTTTTCCATTTTATTTATTTTTTCAGCGTAACAGTATTCATTCTTTTTGCACAACACCCAGTGCTCCATGCAAAACGTGCCCTCCCCATTACCCACCACCTGTTCCCCCAACCTCCCACCCTTGACCCTTCAAAACCCTCAGGTTGCCCCAACCTCCCACCCCTGACCCTATACACATTCTTCTCTAGTGCACATGGAACCTTTTCCAGAATAGATCACATCCTGGGTCACAAATCAGGTCTCAACCGGTATCAAAAGATTAGGATTATTCCCTGCATATTTTCAGACCACAATGCTCTGAAGCTAGAACTCAATCACAAGAGGAAAGCTGGAAAGAACCCAAATACATGGAGACTAAACAGCATCCTTCTAAAGAATGAATGGGTTAACCAGGAAATTAAAGAAGAATTGAAAAAATTCATGGAAACCAATGATAATGAAAACACAACGGTTCAAAATCTGTGGGACACAGCAAAGGCAGTCCTGAGAGGAAAATATATAGCGGTACAAGCCTTTCTCAAGAAACAAGAAAGGTCCCAAGTACACAACCTAACCCTACGCGTAAAGGAGCTGGAGAAAGAACAAGAAAGAAACCCTAAACCCAGCAGGAGAAGAGAAATCATAAAGATCAGAGCAGAAATCAATGAAATAGAAACCAAAAAAACAATAGAAAAAATCAATGAAACTAGGAGCTGGTTCTTTGAAAGAATCAATAAGATTGATAAACCCCTGGCCAGACTCATCAAAAAGAAAAGAGAAAGGACCCAAATAAATAAAATCATGAATGAAAGAGGAGAGATCACAACTAACACCAAAGAAATACAGACAATTATAAGAACATACTATGAGCAACTCTACGCCAACAAATTGGACAATCTGGAAGAAATGGATGCACTTTTTCTTTTTTTAAGATTTTACTTATTTATTTGTCAGGGGTTGGGGATAGCATGCACAAGCAAGGGAAGTTGAACCCAGAGGGAAACGCAGGCTCACCACTGAGCAAGGAGCCAGAACTCTAGGATCATAACCTGAGCCAAAGGCAGATGATCAACCAACTGAGCCATCCAGGCATCCCTACTTTGCTCTTTTAATCTTATCAGTAAGCATGTAACTTCTCTCCTTAAGAAGCAGGTATTCCTATGATCTTGTATCTTGTTTCTTAAATTCCACCTATCAGTGAGATCATATGGTAATTGTCTTTCTCTGATTGACTTATTTCACTTAGCATAATACCCTCTAGTTCCATCCATGTTGTTGCATATGACAAGATTTTTTTTTTTTTTGATGGCTGCAAATCATACAAGAGAGAAAAAAATGAAACAAGACAAAACCAGAGAGGGAGACAAACCATGAGAGACTCTTAATCTTAGGAAACAAATTGAGGGTTGCTGGAGGGGAGGGGGTAGGTGAATGGGGTAACTGGGTGATGGACACTGGGGAAGGTATGAGTTGTAATGAGCACTGGGTATTAGATAAGACTGATGAATCACAGACCTGTACCCCTGAAACAAATAGTACATTATATGTTAATTAGTTGAATTTAAATTAAAAAAATAAATTTTAAAAACCAGCTATTCCTTTAAAAAAAAAAAAGGAATTACTCAATTACTTCTATTTTTATTAACATATAATTATTATTTGCCCCAGGGGTACATGTCTGTGAATCATCAGGCTTACACATTTCACAGCACTCACCATATCACATACTTTCTCCAGTGTCCATAACCCAACCATCCTCTCCACACCCTCTCCCCAGCAACCTCCATTATGTCTTGTGAGACTAAGAGTCTCTCCCTCCCAATCCCATCTTGTTTCATCTTTGTTTACTTCCTTCCTTCCCTATCCTCATGGATTTCTTCTTAACATTACTTTCATTAGAGCTAATTTATATCAATGAACAATCTGCCACTGATATTTAATAACAAACAAGAGTTCAAAAATTCAAGTAGAATGAGTGAGGACTGTGAGGGGTATATAAAAAAGTAATTTTAATGATATAATTAAGGGGTATCCTTGATATTAACACTGATTATATATTACAGCCATTTTAAACCAGTGTATTTTAAAGCCACTTATATTAATGGCAATGGTTTAAAATAGGTCATTCAGTATTTTCTTTATGGGGGGATGGGAAATGCATGCATCCTGAGGCTAAGAGAATAAATATATAACATTTGTTACTATACAAAATAACTAAAACCTAATGAAAAGATAAAGCTTTTAAATAAAAGTACACTTGAACAGTTCAAGTATAAATATAATTTTTCCTGGGCTTGTGGTTACAATTCAGTTATTTTAACACTAGTTGGACAGTAGAGTTAACATAGGATTCTTTTCCCATAGAATGAATTTTGTAGCAGCAAAAGGTCTAACTGCACATTCAGTGCTAGAATACTTTCCCAAACCAGTTCATTGGACGAATGAAATTAAAGATGTGTAAGTACTATGCATTTGATCAATTAGAGATGTTGGTGATTATTCTTACATACATACTTTGAAGGATAGGAACTCATTAGTAACTAAAACCTTTGCAGTTTGTTCCATCTTTGATAAATTTGACCCTTTAGGAATTACTTAAAGCCGAAAATATTGCACAAGTCAGCCAGAAATATCTTACATGATTATAATAAAATAAATACTGAATGAATAAATAAATAAAAATTTAAGAAAAATAAACATTGACTAATAATTTAACTAAATTTAAGACAACCACAGTTCAGAGGATTAGGAGACAGAAAGTAAGGAAACACGAAGTCGGGGTGGGAAGAGGAATAGAAGAGCTAAATCTTCACTTTCACAACACCAAAAGCCAAGTTTATTAGAAATAGGAAGATCAATGCCATAAGAAACAGGGAGCAATTTAAATAACTGCCCCCAATTGGAGGAGGATGATACCAAGGGGACTTCTGAAGTCTTACATAGAACCATCTAACTCTTTAAATAGTGTACCTTTTCATTTTGATTTTAAAAGTTAAAGTCATCCTATTCAGACTACATCAAAATAAAAAGCTCTGCACAGCAAAGGAAACAACCAACAAAACCAAAAAACAATTTACTCAATGGGAGAAGATATCTGCTTATGACATATCCAAAGAAGTATTAGTATCCAAAATACATAAAGAACTTACACAACTCAACATCAAAAAAAGAAAGTAATTCGATTTAAAAATGGGCAGAAGACAAAAACAGACATTTATCCAAAGATGATATACAGATGACCAACAGACCCATGAAAATATGCTCAACATCACTCATCATCAGGATAATGCAAATCAAAACCACAATGAGAGAGCACCTGGCGCCTATCAGAAGGGCTAAAATCAAAAGTTCAAGAAACAACAAGCACTGGCGAGGATGTGGAGAAAAAGGAACCCTCATGCACTGTTGATGGGAGCAAACTGGTACAGCCACTGTGGAAAACAGTATGGAAGTTCCCCCCAAAATTACACAAATATAACTACCCTATGACCCAGAATTGCACTACTGGGTATTTACCCAAAGAATACAAAAACACTAATTCAAAAAGATTGATATACATTTATGTTTATTGCAGCATTACTTGGCAATAGCCAAACTATGGAAGCAGCCGGTGTCCATAACTAGGTAAAAGGATAAAGAAGATATAGTATATATACATTAGAATATTATTCAGCCATAAAAAAGAATGAAATCCTGCCATTTGCAACAACATGGATGTATCTAGAAGGTATAATGCTAAGAGAAATAAGAGAAAGACAAATACCATATGATTTCACTCAAATGTGGAAATTAAACAAAACAAATGCAGAAAAAAAAGAGACACACACACCAAAACCCAGACTCTTAACTATAGAGAACAGAGGGTTACCACAGGAGAGGTGGGTTGGGGGGAGGGGGGGTTGGATAAAACAGGTGAAGGGGATTAAAAGTATACTTCTCTTGGGGCACCTAGGTGCATCAGTTGGTTGAGCGTCCAACTCTTGGTTTTGTTTCACCGATGTGATCTCAGGGTCCTGATATCAAGACTTGGGACGGGCTCCACACGCAAAGCAGGTAATCTGCTTAAGGATTCTTCCTCTCCCTCTGCCCCTCCCTGAGCTCCGATGCACAGGCTCTCTTTAAAATAAATAAATAAATCTTCAAAAAAAAAAAAAAAAAAGAGTACACTCCTCTTTATGAGCACTGAGTAATATTTGGAATTGTTGAACTGCTATATTGTACACCTGAAACTAATACAACACTGTATGTTGATTACACTGGCATTAAAATAATACAAATGAAAATTAAACATTGAAGTTATTACTTGTATGGAATCACATTTTCCATAGCTCTTACTCCTATTACTCCAACTTATCCCTGTGGGGCTACAGAAGAATGTTCATTTCACATACATGTAAAATAAAAATGCATTTGCCCAGAGACATGTTCTCCATATAAAAATATCTTTAAAGAGAAGGAAAGTATGAATGGGAAAGGGGGAGGGAATAAGAATACTAGTGAGAACAGAGTAAAAACAAAGATACAGAAGATACTCGGTGACTCTTTTTCTCCAGTAAGTAGAAAATCGAATAGAAAACAATACTTAATTATTCAAAATCTAAACATTAGGTGCCTGGGTGGCTCAGTCAGTTAGGCATCCATCCACCTTTGGCTCAGGTCATGATCCTGGGATCAAGTCCCACATCCAGCTCCCTGCTCAGTGAGAAGTCTGCTTCTCCCACTCCCCACAAAAATAAATAAATAAATACTATTTTTAAAAAATACAAAAACAAATTAAATATTTACCAACAAAGAAATGACTACCTTGGGAGAAATGTAACCTTGGTACTTTGATGTAGTAATTTGTTGGTATGCGGTAAATAGTTCCGTTCTCCTGTAGAAGGTAGGATTATGCTTAACTTCCTGCACTTTCCACCTCTAGCGAATTGGTTGTGGCCACCCAGTGACTTACTCTGGCCAATGAAATGTAAGCAGAAGCATCATGTCTCGTTCCGGCAACAGTTTAACAGCTAGTCTGGGGTAGGGCAGGAGTTATTTTCTTCTCTCACAGTCATCAAAAATGCTCAGCTGGTGGCTATTCCTCAGCATGAGTCCCAGTATGAGCACAACACACAGAACCCTCACTGAGATGCAAAGAGTGTGTGACACGGGAAGAAATAAACCTTATTGTCAGAAGCCACTGAGCTTTGAGGGGTTATTATGGCAGCATAATCTAGTTTATCTTCACTGGTATACAAACTAGCATGAGGTGCTACCTTAACAAGAACCCCAAAACACTGGTTCAGAGGCCAAGAAGCAAGGACTGTTCAGGGCCTAATCAGGGAAACTTTCATCAGAGACCAGAGCTTAGCAATCCACGTTAAGGAGTGACAAAACATTTGACAAAAGAGTCACTACAATAATTTGGAGGTGACATACACCTATTGAATTTATAATGAGCATGTACCCAGGCTTGCATAGCTAATGAACTTATATATGGCCCTAACAGAAGAGGCTGGTAGACAGAAGATGAGCACTGGCTGAAAGTTGCTGTTTGTTATTTTTTTTAATTTTTAATTTTTTATTAACATATAATGTATTATTAGCCCCAGGGGTACAGGTCTGTGAATCGCCAGGTTTACACACTTCACAGCACTGACCATAGCACCTATCTTCCCCAATGTCCATAACCCAACCACCTTCTTCCTACCCCAATCACCCCGGGAACCCTCAGTTTGTTTTGTGAGATTAAGAGTCTCTTATGGTTTGTCTCCCTTCCAATCCCATCTTGTGTCATTTTTTCCTTCCCTAACCCCCAAGCCCCCCACGTTGCCTCTCAACTTCCTCATATCGGGGAGATCATATAATTGTCTTTCTCTGATTGACTTATTTCACTCAGCAGAATACCCTGTAGTTCCATCCACGTCATCGCAAATGGCAAGATTTCATTTCTTTTCATGGCTGCACAGTATGCCACTGTATATATATATATATATATACATACCATATCCTCTTTATCCATTCATCTGTTGACGGATATCTAGGTTCTTTCCATAGTTTGGCTCTTGTGGACATTGCTGCTATAACCTTTGGGTGCACGTGCCCCTTAGGATCACTACATTTGTATCTTTAGGGTAAATACCCAGTAGTGCAATTGCTGGGTCATAGGGTAGCTCTATTTTCAACTTTTTGAAGAACCTCCATGCTGTTTTCCAGAGTGGCTGCACCAGCTTGCATTCCCACCAAGAGTGTAGGTGGTTATGTGTAACAAGGGTATTCAAATAAAGGTACTCAAAGAACCACCTCCATCCAAGAGACTAGTTGTTTAAAACTTAGTTCTTTAGCGCCCACCCTTCTATCATCAGGAAGTAAGCTAACAAAACTGCTCAGCTATGGAAAGAGGCCACATTCTCCAAAATAAACTTCAGATGTGGCCAAAGATAATAAAAATGGAAGGACCTCCTGCAGAGTAAAGCCAAGGACCATGGAGAACTATGCCCTAGGACATGTGCCAGAATACCAACTGTTTGTTACTGGGTCTATACTAATGAGACAAACACAGACATTGAGTGTAGATGTCAAAAAACTGTTATAACCCATTTTACACAGTAATTTTCTGTCTGTTGAATCTAAAAATTTTAAAATTGTGCTTGTCATTTGGTAAGTGTTTTCATTCCATTTTTGTTGTAATTCATTTTTACTGTAGTTAACAAAAATACAAATTTAGATTTTGAATCATTAAGAATTTAAACAAAACAAAACAAAACAAAAACAAAAACCAACCCTGGTCATTCATGACAGTTAGTTTGAAAAGCACTGAACTGGAGAACCCAGTGAACAGAAGAAGAGCCCTGGCAATATCTGCCCAGTGAGATTTCAGAGTTCCTATAGTCTCAAGTCTGGTGTGTGTCTTCCATTCCTCCTCTCTCCAAATCAGAACACTTACTCGTATTTGTCCCTACACTACCCTATGTATTCAACTGGGAGTGGGAAATAGATAACTTATAACGTCTAGACTGGTTAGAGATTAGCACTACTGGGCATTAGTTAGAGATCCTAGACTTTAAACTTAATATAGTGACTGGATGGGATTTGGGGGTTATGTCCACTGGGAAGGGTCAAGGATGAACTACATGTAAGAAGGAGAATATCTGTTCACAAAAAGGGTGGACTGTTCAAATGCTTCTAGTTCTCTACACGTGTTAAGATTGTACTTCCCAATTCCTTGAATTAGGTATAGCCATGACTTGATTTGGCCAATGAAATGTGCAGTGACATATGTAATTTCCAGGAGTTTTTCCTAGTCAATATATTTTTATGACCCACAATACATTTTTCTTCTGCTATGATGAATGATAACACTCAAAATGCAGCCTTCTCTGCTACACCTAGTCTCAGAAAGAGGACAACATGGGGCAAAGTTCCCAGCTAACCCACAGTGAACACAAATTAAATACTGTTGTGTTAAATCTCTGGGGGTTGTTATTATAGTACAACCCAGCCTAGACTTATTGGTTTTAATAACAGCTAAGAGGAAAGTGACTTGAACATAAATACATACACTGGATTTTCAAAGCAGTAAATATCAAAGAATTCACAGGAAATTGACCCAGTTTCTCTGTAGGATAATTCTACAAATGAAGAGAACTCTTTCAAATGCAACAGACTATAACCACAACAGGTGCCAATACCAAAAGAAGGAAATCATAGGCAAATGTTTGCCAATACTACACACATACATCGCCCAACTACATGCAGACTCATACCCTTTGAGACTAGAGGGGGCCTTCAGTTCGTCAGTATATGCTCCTGTCAGCACTAATCAGAGTTGGTATGCAAGATGTAACTTTTGCCTCATCCCTAAACTCTAAACAAGTACACCTTACCATTTAAAAGTTGGTAGGGGCAGGGTGCCTGTGTGGCTCAGATGTTAAGTGTCTGCCTTCGGCTCAGGTCGTGGTCCCAGGGTCCTGAGATGGATCCCCGCATCGGGCACTCTGCTCAGAGAGAAGCCTGCTTCTCCTTCTCCCACACTTCCTGCTTGTATTCCCTCTCTCACCGTCTCTCTGCCAAATAAATAAATAAAATCTTTAAAAAAAAAAAAAGTTGGTAGGGACACCTGGGTGGCTTAATCGGTTAAGCAGTTCTTGATCTCAGTTTAAGCCCCACATTGGGCTCCATACTGGGCATGGAGACTATTTAAAAAAAAAAAAAAAAGTTTGGAAAAAATGTGTGACATTTAACTAAGGACAAATACAAGAGGGTGATAAACCCTGTGAGTTGAGGCTGTAGTACAAAAAGGGTTAAAGCTTGCAAATACAAACAATAAATAAAAGGCAACAAAATTTGGGGGCCCTGGGGTTCCTCAGTCGGTTAAGCAACCAACTCGATCTCAGCTCAGGTCTTGATGTCAGGGTTGTGGGTTTGGCCCTGCATTGGGTTGCACGCTGGGCGGGAAGCCAACTTAAAAAAAAAAAAGGCAACAAAATTTTGCTCAGCACCAAAATACTGAGAGTCCCCAGAGGGTAATGAGGAGGAAGAATTTCAACAGAAAAACATTCATCTTCCTGCTAGTGAGGGGTAGGGAAAGGATCTGCCTTCATGTGTTCCACAGCTGGAGCAGCTGGTGACTCTACAGTTAGAACAATCCCATTTTGGGATTGGGTCCTGTTTATAATAATACTTGGCAAATAGTTCTTTTGCTTTGAAATGTTTGAAAGACCATTGTGCTGGAGTAATGTACCCTCCTAGAAAACAATATTCAACCACTCTGCATTTGGACACATTTCAAATTTTAGAATATCAAGCAGCAAGCTTTTCTAGACGACCTTGGTTAGTTTCCCTTTATAGACTTAAATTTCCCTTACGATTAACCATAAAACTAAAAGTTGTCTCTCAAGAAAAAGAGGAAATTAACAACTATAAACATTAAACAAATTATACCAAGTCTGTGAGCATTATTCTCTGAGAAAAGACACAATTCATATTTTGCAACAAATGGGGCATATAATGCTACAAACTTCCTGTAAGAACATTCTGGCAAAAATTGGCTTATAGTTTAATGCTACTACTGGAGAAAACCTGCTCATTGAACCAGCTTTAAATAAATTCTTGATTAGATATCATCGAAAGTTTATCATTTAAGAGGCACCTGGGTGGCTATGTGGGTTAAGCCTCTGTCTTCAGCTCAGGTCATGATCTCAGGGTCCTGGGATCGAGCCCTGCATTGGGCTCTCTGCTCAGAAGGGAGCCTGCTTCCCCCTCTCTCTTTGCCTGCCTCTCTGTCTACTTGTGACCTCTAAAACAAAAACAAACAAACAAATAAACAAAAGTTTATCATTTAAGATTCAATGGAAGCAATAAAAGGAGTCAACCTCTCTCTACTTCAGAGCTTCTTCAAGGCAGTTGGGGCAAATCCCCTATCTGCAGCCCTCATGCACCCCCAAAAGAGGAAGAGGGGAAAAAAAAACTATCTGGACATGCTTTGAAATAAAAAATTTAACAAGCAAAGACCTCAAACTAGTATGGGTACTACCCAGATGTGGTTTACCATAACTCTGAATAGAGAATACCAGAGAAAAAGAAAAACCAGTTCATGGTGAAAGTCTATTCGTGAACGAAACATGTACCTCATCATTATGGAAGATACAAAAATAGGCATGTCAGGGAACAGGAGGTTCTCCTGATTTTGATGAGTGCCTAAAATCACAGAACTCTGAGTTCCTGCTTAATTTACAAGCTTAAGGGGCGCCTGGGGGCCCAGTGCATTAAGCGTCTGCCTTCAGCTCAGGTCACCATCCCAGGGTCCTGGGATCAAGTCCTACATCAGGCTCCCTGCTCAGTGGGAAGTCTACTTCTCCATTTCCTTTGCACTCATGCTTGCTCTCTCTCAAATAAATAAAATCTTTAAAATATAATAATTTCCTTTTTAAAAAGCTAATTGCAAGCTAAAGCACACAACTGCTTAACTCAGACCTACTTCTTTCAACAAGTTGTACCGGGCTCTAGGCTACACTGTACACCCTGCTTGGCTGAATGTTTTATCTGAGATATCCACATAATTATGCCAAGCCTAAACATCACAGTTTGTCAATATACCTATAAAGAATCCAAAAACACATCAGCATCTGGTGCCTGGGTGAACCACTGTCCCAGACTCTGTAGTACAAAATAGACTTTAAAGTTCTCTGTGGATCACTTAGCTAGGAAAGAAGGTAGCAAAACTCTTCTTACGCAAAGCATTAGGACAAAGAATGGTGAGTTACCAAAGGCTGAGTCTTGGTTGCACCAGTAAATGTAGCAGTGACTTTCAAAAGGATACTGAATTTGTGACGTGCCACTCACTCTAAAGAGAATATAAATTGTTTTCTCATCATTCTGCATTACTTTGCTCATTTTATTGCTAAACGCTAAAAAGAAAAAAACCCAGCAAATGTCGTCAGTCC